>NC_141793.1:10291719-10328532 GCF_054643075.1 Acanthaster planci
GTATGCGCGGGAAGACGAAATGTAACGTGCTAACACAGGAAGAATTGCATTAAACTAGCCAGCAGTTGGAAAAGAACTCCTGCGTTCTTTTGCAGATCTCTCCCTAACTGTAGTAAATATGGTAATGAAACTTACATCAATGGATCGAGGATCTTGTGCCCTTTCAGATGAGCCCAAGATTGCCAGATATGGAGAATATTGAGCTCTTTTATGCCCCAAAGCAAGGAGTCAAGTATGGGCGGGAAGACGAGCTGAAACGTGTAAACAAAGGCAGAATTACGCAAAACAAGCAAGCTGTAGGACAGGAACTCTTGCAATCTTTTGCAGATCTTTCTCTAACTATAGCAAATATGGATATGAAACTTACATAAATGGATCAAGGATCTTGAGCCCTTTCAGATGAGACCAAGATTGTCAGATATGGACAATTTGGAGCTCTTTTATGCCCCAATACAAGGAGTCAAGTATGGGCGGGAAGACGAGCTGAAACGTGTAAACAAAGGCAGAATTACGCAAAACAAGCAAGCTGTACGACAGGAACTCTTGCAATCTTTTGCAGATCTTTCTCTAACTATAGCAAATATGGTAATGAAACTTACATAAATTGATTGAGGATTTTTTGCCCTTTCAGATGAGCCTAAGATTGCCAGATATGGAGAATATTGAGATCTTTTATGCCCCAAAGCAAGGAGTCAAGTGTGGGCGGGAAGACGTGGTAGCACAGGAAGAATTGCATTAAACTAGGAAGCAGTAACACAGGAACTCTTGCATTCTTTTGCAGATCTTTCTCTAACTATAGCAAATATGGATATGAAACTTACATAAATGGATCGAGGATCTTGTGCCCTTTCAGATGAGACCAAGATTGGCAGATAAGGACAATTTTGAGCTCTTTCATGAGCCAAAGCAAGGAGTCAAGTATGGGCGGGAAGACGAGCTGAAACGTGTAAACAAAGAAAGAATTACACACAACTAGGAAGCAGTAACACTGGAACTCTTGCATTCTTTTGCAGATCTTTCTCTAACTATAGCAAATATGGATATGAAACTTACATAAATGGATTGAGGATCTTGTGCCCTTTCAGATGAGACCAAGATTGCCAGATATGGACAATTTGGAGCTCTTTTATGCCCCAATACAAGGAGTCAAGTATGCGCGGGAAGACGAAATGTAACGTGCTAACACATGAAGAATTGCATTAAACTAGCCAGCAGTTGGAAAAGAACTCCTGCATTCTTTTGCAGATCTCTCCCTAACTGTAGTAAATATGGTAATGAAACTTACATCAATGGATCGAGGATCTTGTGCCCTTTCAGATGAGCCCAAGATTGCCAGATATGGAGAATATTGAGCTCTTTTATGCCCCAAAGCAAGGAGTCAAGTATGGGCGGGAAGACGAGCTGAAACGTGTGAACAAAGGCAGATTTACGCAAAAATAGCAAGCAGTAGGACAGGAACTCTTGCATTCTTTTGCAGATCCTTCTCTAACTATAGCAAATATGGTAATGAAATTTACATCAATGGATCAAGGATCTTTTGCCCTTTCAGATGAGCTTAAGATTGCCAGATATGGAGAATATTGAGATCTTTTATGCCCCAAAGAGAGGAGTCAAGTGTGGGCGGGAAGACGTGGTAGCACAGGAAGAATTGCATTAAACTAGGAAGCAGTAACACAGGAACTCTTGCATTCTTTTGCAGATCTTTCTCTAACTATAGCAAATATGGATATGAAACTTACATAAATGGATCGAGGATCTTGTGCCCTTTCAGATGAGACCAAGATTGGCAGATATGGAGAATATTGAGCTCTTTCATGAGCCAAAGCAAGGAGTCAAGTATGGGCGGGAAGACGAGCTCAAACGTGTAAACAAAGGCAGAATTGCGGAAAAGAAGCAAGCAGAAACACAGGAACTCTTGCATTCTTTTGCAGATCTTTCCCTAACTATAGCAAATATGGATATGAAACTCACATAAATTGACCGAGGATCTTGTGCCCTTTCAGATGAGACCAAGATTGCCAGATATGGACAATTTGGAGCTCTTTTATGCCCCAATACAAGGAGTCAAGTATGCGCGGGAAGACGAAATGTAACGTGCTAACACAGGAAGAATTGCATTAAACTAGCCAGCAGTTGGAAAAGAACTCCTGCATTCTTTTGCAGATCTCTCCCTAACTGTAGTAAATATGGTAATGAAACTTACATCAATGGATCGAGGATCTTGTGCCCTTTCAGATGAGCCCAAGATTGCCAGATATGGAGAATATTGAGCTCTTTTATGCCCCAAAGCAAGGAGTCAAGTATGGGCGGGAAGACGAGCTGAAACGTGTAAACAAAGAAAGAATTACACACAACTAGGAAGCAGTAACACTGGAACTCTTGCATTCTTTTGCAGATCTTTCTCTAACTATAGCAAATATGGATATGAAACTTACATAAATGGACCTAGGCTCTTGTGCCCTTTCAGATGAGACCAAGATTGCCAGATAAGGACAATTTTGAGCTCTTTTATGCCCCAAAGCAAGGAGTCAAGTATGGGCAGGAAGACAAGCTAAAACGTGTAAACAAAGGCAGAATTACGCAAAACTTGCAAGCAGTAACACAGGAACTCTTGCATTCTTTTGCAGATCTTTCTCTAACTATATCAAATATGGATATGAAACTTACATAAATGGATCGAGGATCTTGTGCCCTTTCAGATGAGCCCAAGATTGCCAGATATGGAGAACATTGAGATCTTTTATGCCCCGAAGCAAGGAGTCAAGTATGGGCGGGAAGACGAGCTCAAACGTGTAAACAAAGGCAGAATTGCGGAAAAGAAGCAAGCAGAAACACAGGAACTCTTGCATTCTTTTGCAGATCTTTCCCTAACTATAGCAAATATTGATATGAAACTCACATAAATTGACCGAGGATCTTGTGCCCTTTCAGATGAGACCAAGATTGCCAGATATGGACAATTTGGAGCTCTTTTATGCCCCAATACAAGGAGTCAAGTATGCGCGGGAAGACGAAATGTAACGTGCTAACACAGGAAGAATTGCATTAAACTAGCCAGCAGTTGGAAAAGAACTCCTGCATTCTTTTGCAGATCTCTCCCTAACTGTAGTAAATATGGTAATGAAACTTAAATCAATGGATCGAGGATCTTGTGCCCTTTCAGATGAGCCCAAGATTGCCAGATATGGAGAATATTGAGCTTTTTATGCCCCAAAGCAAGGAGTCAAGTATGGGCGGGAAGACGAGCTCAAACGTGTAAACAAAGGCAGAATTACGCAAAACAAGCAAGCTGTAGGACAGGAACTCTTGCAATCTTTTGCAGATCTTTCTCTAACTATAGCAAATATGGATATGAAACTTACATAAATGGATCGAGGATCTTGTGCCCTTTCAGATGAGACCAAGATTGCCAGATATGGAGAATATTGAGATCTTTTATGCCCCAAAGCAAGGAGTCAAGTGTGGGCGGGAAGACGTGGTAGCACAGGAAGAATTGCATTAAACTAGGAAGCAGTAACACAGGAACTCTTGCATTCTTTTGCAGATCTTTCTCTAACTATAGCAAATATGGATATGAAACTTACATAAATGGATCGAGGATCTTGTGCCCTTTCAGATGAGACCAAGATTGGCAGATATGGAGAATATTGAGCTCTTTCATGAGCCAAAGCAAGGAGTCAAGTATGGGCGGGAAGACGAGCTGAAACGTGTAAACAAAGAAAGAATTACACACAACTAGCAAGCAGTAACACTGGAACTCTTGCATTCTTTTGCAGATCTTTCTCTAACTATAGCAAATATGGATATGAAACTTACATAAATGGACCTAGGCTCTTGTGCCCTTTCAGATGAGACCAAGATTGCCAGATAAGGACAATTTTGAGCTCTTTTATGCCCCAAAGCAAGGAGTCAAGTATGGGCAAGAAGACGAGCTAAAACGTGTAAACAAAGGAAGAATTACGCAAAACTTGCAAGCAGTAACACAGGAACTCTGCATTCTTTTGCAGATCTTTCTCTAACTATATCAAATATGGATATGAAACTTACATAAATGGATCGAGGATCTTGTGCCCTTTCAGATGAGATCAAGATTGCCAGATATGGAGAATATTGAGCTCTTTTATGCCCCAAAGCAAGGAGTCAAGTATGGGCGGGAAGACGAGCTGAAACGTGTAAACAAAGGCAGAATTACGCAAAACAAGCAAGCAGTAGGAGAGGAACTCTTGCATTCTTTTGCAGATATTTCTCTAACTATAGCAAATATGGATATGAAACTTACATAAATGGATCAAGGATCTTGAGCCCTTTCAGATGAGACCAAGATTGTCAGATATGGACAATTTGGAGCTCTTTTATGCCCCAATACAAGGAGTCAAGTATGGGCGGGAAGACGAGCTGAAACGTGTAAACAAAGGCAGAATTACGCAAAACAAGCAAGCTGTACGACAGGAACTCTTGCAATCTTTTGCAGATCTTTCTCTAACTATAGCAAATATGGTAATGAAACTTACATAAATTGATTGAGGATTTTTTGCCCTTTCAGATGAGCCTAAGATTGCCAGATATGGAGAATATTGAGATCTTTTATGCCCCAAAGCAAGGAGTCAAGTGTGGGCGGGAAGACGTGGTAGCACAGGAAGAATTGCATTAAACTAGGAAGCAGTAACACAGGAACTCTTGCATTCTTTTGCAGATCTTTCTCTAACTATAGCAAATATGGATATGAAAATTACATAAATGGACCTAGGCTCTTGTGCCCTTTCAGATAAGACCAAGATTGCCATATAAGGACAATTTTGAGCTCTTTTATGCCCCATAGCAAGGAGTCAAGTATGGGCAAGAAGACGAGCTAAAACGTGTAAACAAAGGCAGAATTACGCAAAACTTGCAAGCAGTAACTCAGGAAGAATTGCATTCTTTTGCACATCTTTCTCTAACTATATCAAATATCTATATGAAACTTACATAAATGGATCGAGGATCTTGTGCCCTTTCAGATGAGACCAAGATTGCCAGATATGGAGAATATTGAGCTCTTTTATGCCCCAAAGCAAGGAGTCAAGTATGGGCGGGAAGACGAGCTGAAACGTGTAAACAAAGGCAGAATTACGCAAAACAAGCAAGCAGTAGGACAGGAACTCTTGCATTCTTTTGCAGATCTTTCTCTAACTATAGCAAATATGGATATGAAACTTACATAAATGGATCGAGGATCTTGTGCCCTTTCAGATGAGACCAAGATTGCCAGATATGGAGAATATTGAGCTCTTTCATGAGCCAAAGCAAGGAGTCAAGTATGGGCGGGAAGACGAGCTGAAACGTGTAAACAAAGAAAGAATTACACACAACTAGGAAGCAGTAACACTGGAACTCTTGCATTCTTTTGCAGATCTTTCTCTAACTATAGCAAATATGGATATGAAACTTACATAAATGGATCGAGGATCTTGTGCCCTTTCAGATGAGACCAAGATTGCCAGATATGGACAATTTGGAGCTCTTTTATGCCCCAATACAAGGAGTCAAGTATGCGCGGGAAGACGAAATGTAACGTGCTAACACAGGAAGAATTGCATTAAACTAGCCAGCAGTTGGAAAAGAACTCCTGCATTCTTTTGCAGATCTCTCCCTAACTGTAGTAAATATGGTAATGAAACTTACATCAATGGATCGAGGATCTTGTGCCCTTTCAGATGAGCCCAAGATTGCCAGATATGGAGAATATTGAGCTCTTTTATGCCCCAAAGCAAGGAGTCAAGTATGGGCGGGAAGACGAGCTGAAACGTGTAAACAAAGGCAGAATTACGCAAAACAAGCAAGCAGTAGGACAGGAACTCTTGCAATCTTTTGCAGATCTTTCTCTAACTATAGCAAATATGGATATGAAACTTACATTAATGGATCGAGGATCTTTTGCCCTTTCAGATGAGCTTAAGATTGCCAGATATGGAAAATATTGAGATCTTTTATGCCACAAAGCAAGGAGTCAAGTGTGGGCGGGAAGGCGTGGTAGCACAGGAACTCTTGCATTCTATTGCAGATCTTTCTCTAACTATAGCAAATATGGATATGAAACTTACATAAATGGATCGAGGATCTTGTGCCCTTTCAGATGAGACCAAGATTGCCAGATAAGGACAATTTTGAGCTCTTTTATGCCCCAAAGCAAGGAGTCAAGTATGGGCGGGAAGACGAGCTGAAACGTGTAAACAAAGAAAGAATTACACACAACTAGGAAGCAGTAACACTGGAACTCTTGCATTCTTTTGCAGATCTTTCTCTAACTATAGCAAATATGGATACGAAACTTACATAAATGGATCAAGGATCTTGAGCACTTTCAGATGAGACCAAGATTGTCAGATATGGACACTTTGGAGCTCTTTTATGCCCCAATACAAGGAGTCAAGTATGCGCGGGAAGACGAAATGTAACGTGCTAACACAGGAAGAATTGCATTAAACTAGCCAGCAGTTGGAAAAGAACTCCTGCATTCTTTTGCAGATCTCTCCCTAACTGTAGTAAATATGGTAATGAAACTTACATCAATGGATCGAAGATCTTGTGCCCTTTCAGATAAGCCCAAGATTGCCAGATATGGAGAATATTGAGCTCTTTTATGCCTTAAAGCAAGGAGTCAAGTATGGGCGGGAAGACGAGCTACAACGTGTAAACAAAGGCAGAATTACGCAAAACTTGGAAGCAGTAACACAGGAACTCTTGCATTCTTTTGCAGATCTTTCTCTAACTATAGCAAATATGGATATGAAAATTACATAAATGGACCTAGGCTCTTGTGCCCTTTCAGATGAGACCAAGATTGCCATATGCCATATAAGGACAATTTTGAGCTCTTTTATGCCCCATAGCAAGGAGTCAAGTATGGGCAAGAAGACGAGCTAAAACGTGTAAACAAAGGCAGAATTACGCAAAACAAGCAAGCAGTAGGACAGGAACTCTTGCAATCTTTTGCAGATCTTTCTCTAACTAAAGCAAATATGGTGATGAAACTTACATTAATGGATCGAGGATCTTTTGCCCTTTCAGATGAGCTTAAGATTGCCAGATATGGAGAATATTGAGATCTTTTATGCCCCAAAGAGAGGAGTCAAGTGTGGGCGGGAAGACGTGGTAGCACAGGAAGAATTGCATTAAACTAGGAAGCAGTAACACAGGAACTCTTGCATTCTTTTGCAGATCTTTCTCTAACTATAGCAAATATGGATATGAAACTTACATAAATGGATCGAGGATCTTGTGCCCTTTCAGATGAGACCAAGATTGGCAGATAAGGACAATTTTGAGCTCTTTCATGAGCCAAAGCAAGGAGTCAAGTATGGGCGGGAAGACGAGCTCAAACGTGTAAACAAAGGCAGAATTGCGGAAAAGAAGCAAGCAGAAACACAGGAACTCTTGCATTCTTTTGCAGATCTTTCTCTAACTATAGCAAATATGGATATGAAACTTACATAAATGGATCGAGGATCTTGTGCCCTTTCAGATGAGACCAAGATTGCCAGATATGGACAATTTGGAGCTCTTTTATGCCCCAATACAAGGAGTCAAGTATGCGCGGGAAGACGAAATGTAACGTGCTAACACAGGAAGAATTGCATTAAACTAGCCAGCAGTTGGAAAAGAACTCCTGCATTCTTTTGCAGATCTCTCCCTAACTGTAGTAAATATGGTAATGAAACTTACATCAATGGATCGAGGATCTTGTGCCCTTTCAGATGAGCCCAAGATTGCCAGATATGGAGAATATTGAGCTCTTTTATGCCCCAAAGCAAGGAGTCAAGTATGGGCGGGAAGACGAGCTGAAACGTGTAAACAAAGAAAGAATTACACACAACTAGGAAGCAGTAACACTGGAACTCTTGCATTCTTTTGCAGATCTTTCTCTAACTATAGCAAATATGGATATGAAACTTACATAAATGGACCTAGGCTCTTGTGCCCTTTCAGATGAGACCAAGATTGCCAGATAAGGACAATTTTGAGCTCTTTTATGCCCCAAAGCAAGGAGTCAAGTATGGGCAGGAAGACAAGCTAAAACGTGTAAACAAAGGCAGAATTACGCAAAACTTGCAAGCAGTAACACAGGAACTCTTGCATTCTTTTGCAGATCTTTCTCTAACTATATCAAATATGGATATGAAACTTACATAAATGGATCGAGGATCTTGTGCCCTTTCAGATGAGACCAAGATTGCCAGATATGGACAATTTGGAGCTCTTTTATGCCCCAATACAAGGAGTCAAGTATGCGCGGGAAGACGAAATGTAACGTGCTAACACAGGAAGAATTGCATTAAACTAGCCAGCAGTTGGAAAAGAACTCCTGCATTCTTTTGCAGATCTCTCCCTAACTGTAGTAAATATGGTAATGAAACTTACATCAATGGATCGAGGATCTTGTGCCCTTTCAGATGAGCCCAAGATTGCCAGATATGGAGAATATTGAGCTCTTTTATGCCCCAAAGCAAGGAGTCAAGTATGGGCGGGAAGACGAGCTCAAACGTGTAAACAAAGGCAGAATTACGCAAAACAAGCAAGCTGTAGGACAGGAACTCTTGCAATCTTTTGCAGATCTTTCTCTAACTATAGCAAATATGGATATGAAACTTACATAAATGGATCAAGGATCTTGAGCCCTTTCAGATGAGACCAAGATTGTCAGATATGGACAATTTGGAGCTCTTTTATGCCCCAATACAAGGAGTCAAGTATGGGCGGGAAGACGAGCTGAAACGTGTAAACAAAGGCAGAATTACGCAAAACAAGCAAGCTGTACGACAGGAACTCTTGCAATCTTTTGCAGATCTTTCTCTAACTATAGCAAATATGGTAATGAAACTTACATAAATTGATTGAGGATTTTTTGCCCTTTCAGATGAGCCTAAGATTGCCAGATATGGAGAATATTGAGATCTTTTATGCCCCAAAGCAAGGAGTCAAGTGTGGGCGGGAAGACGTGGTAGCACAGGAAGAATTGCATTAAACTAGGAAGCAGTAACACAGGAACTCTTGCATTCTTTTGCAGATCTTTCTCTAACTATAGCAAATATGGATATGAAAATTACATAAATGGACCTAGGCTCTTGTGCCCTTTCAGATAAGACCAAGATTGCCTTATAAGGACAATTTTGAGCTCTTTTATGCCCCATAGCAAGGAGTCAAGTATGGGCAAGAAGACGAGCTAAAACGTGTAAACAAAGGCAGAATTACGCAAAACTTGCAAGCAGTAACACAGGAACTCTTGCATTCTTTTGCAGATCTTTCTCTAACTATATCAAATATCTATATGAAACTTACATAAATGGATCGAGGATCTTGTGCCCTTTCAGATGAGATCAAGATTGCCAGATATGGAGAATTTTGAGCTCTTTTATGCCCCAAAGCAAGGAGTCAAGTATGGGCGGGAAGACGAGCTGAAACGTGTAAACAAAGGCAGAATTACGCAAAACAAGCAAGCAGTAGGAGAGGAACTCTTGCATTCTTTTGCAGATCTTTCTCTAACTATAGCAAATATGGATATGAAACTTACATAAATGGATCGAGGATCTTGTGCCCTTTCAGATGAGACCAAGATTGGCAGATAAGGACAATTTTGAGCTCTTTCATGAGCCAAAGCAAGGAGTCAAGTATGGGCGGGAAGACGAGCTGAAACGTGTAAACAAAGAAAGAATTACACACAACTAGGAAGCAGTAACACTGGAACTCTTGCATTCTTTTGCAGATCTTTCTCTAATTATGGCAAATATGGATATGAAACTTACATAAATGGATCGAGGATCTTGTGCCCTTTCAGATGAGACCAAGATTGCCAGATATGGACAATTTGGAGCTCTTTTATGCCCCAATACAAGGAGTCAAGTATGCGCGGGAAGACGAAATGTAACGTGCTAACACAGGAAGAATTGCATTAAACTAGCCAGCAGTTGGAAAAGAACTCCTGCATTCTTTTGCAGATCTTTCTCTAACTATAGCAAATATGGATATGAAACTTACATAAATGGATCGAGGATCTTGTGCCCTTTCAGATGAGCCCAAGATTGCCAGATATGGAGAATATTGAGCTCTTTTATGCCCCAAAGCAAGGAGTCAAGTATGGGCGGGAAGACGAGCTGAAACGTGTAAACAAAGGCAGAATTACGCAAAACAAGCAAGCAGTAGGACAGGAACTCTTGCATTCTTTTGCAGATCTTTCTCTAACTATATCAAATATGGATATGAAACTTACATAAATGGATCGAGGATCTTTTGCCCTTTCAGATGAGCTTAAGATTGCCAGATATGGAGAATATTGAGATCTTTTATGCCCCAAAGAGAGGAGTCAAGTGTGGGCGGGAAGACGTGGTAGCACAGGAAGAATTGCATTAAACTAGGAAGCAGTAACACAGGAACTCTTGCATTCTTTTGCAGATCTTTCTCTAACTATAGCAAATATGGATATGAAACTTACATAAATGGATCGAGGATCTTGTGCCCTTTCAGATGAGACCAAGATTGGCAGATAAGGACAATTTTGAGCTCTTTTATGCCCCAAAGCAAGGAGTCAAGTATGGGCGGGAAGACGAGCTGAAACGTGTAAACAAAGAAAGAATTACACACAACTAGGAAGCAGTAACACTGGAACTCTTGCATTCTTTTGCAGATCTTTCTCTAACTATAGCAAATATGGATATGAAACTTACATAAATGGATCGAGGATCTTGTGCCCTTTCAGATGAGACCAAGATTGCCAGATATGGACAATTTGGAGCTCTTTTATGCCCCAATACAAGGAGTCAAGTATGCGCGGGAAGACGAAATGTAACGTGCTAACACAGGAAGAATTGCATTAAACTAGCCAGCAGTTGGAAAAGAACTCCTGCATTCTTTTGCAGATCTCTCCCTAACTGTAGTAAATATGGTAATGAAACTTACATCAATGGATCGAGGATCTTGTGCCCTTTCAGATGAGCCCAAGATTGCCAGATATGGAGAATATTGAGCTCTTTTATGCCTTAAAGCAAGGAGTCAAGTATGGGCGGGAAGACGAGCTACAACGTGTAAACAAAGGCAGAATTACGCAAAACTTGGAAGCAGTAACACAGGAACTCTTGCATTCTTTTGCAGATCTTTCTCTAACTATAGCAAATATGGATATGAAAATTACATAAATGGACCTAGGCTCTTGTGCCCTTTCAGATGAGACCAAGATTGCCATATGCCATATAAGGACAATTTTGAGCTCTTTTATGCCCCATAGCAAGGAGTCAAGTATGGGCAAGAAGACGAGCTAAAACGTGTAAACAAAGGCAGAATTACGCAAAACAAGCAAGCAGTAACACAGGAACTCTTGCATTCTTTTGCAGATCTTTCTCTAACTATATCAAATATGGATATGAAACTTACATAAATGGATTGAGGATCTTGTGCCCTTTCAGATGAGCCTAAGATTGCCACATATGGAGAATATTGAGATCTTTTATGCCCCAAAGCAAGGACTCAAGTGTGGGCGGGAAGACGTGGTAGCACAGGAAGAATAGCATTAAACTAGCAAGCAGTAACACAGGAACTCTTGCATTCTTTTGCAGATCTTTCTCTAATTATGGCAAATATGGATATGAAACTTACATAAATGGATCGAGGATCTTGTGCCCTTTCAGATGAGACCAAGATTGCCAGATATGGACAATTTGGAGCTCTTTTGTGCCCCAAAGCAAGGAGTCAAGTATGGGCGGGAAGACGAGCTGAAACGTGTAAACAAAGAAAGAATTACACACAACTAGCAAGCAGAAACACAGGAACTCTTGCATTCTTTTGCAGATCTTTCCCTAACTATAGCAAATATGGATATAAAACTCACATAAATTGGCCGAGGATCTTTTGCCCTTTCAGATGAGACCAAGATTGCCAGATATGGACAATTTGGAGCTCTTTTATGCCCCAATACAAGGAGTCAAGTATGCGCGGGAAGACGAAATGTAACGTGCTAACACAGGAAGAATTGCATTAAACTAGCCAGCAGTTGGAAAAGAACTCCTGCATTCTTTTGCAGATCTCTCCCTAACTGTAGTAAATATGGTAATGAAACTTACGTCAATGGATCGAAGATCTTGTGCCCTTTCAGATGAGCCCAAGATTGCCAGATAAGGAGAATATTGAGATCTTTTATGCCCCAAAGCAAGGAGTCAAGTATGGGCGGGAAGACGCGCTGAATCGTGTAAACAAAGGCAGAATTACGCAAAACAAGCAAGCTGTAGGACAGGAACTCTTGCAATCTTTTGCAGATCTTTCTCTAACTAAAGCAAATATGGTGATGAAACTTACATTAATGGATCGAGGATCTTTTGCCCTTTCAGAAAAGCCTAAGATTGCCAGATATGGAGAATATTGAGATCTTTTATGCCCCAAAGAGAGGAGTCAAGTTTGGGCGGGAAGACGTGGTAGCACAGGAAGAATTGCATTAAACTAGGAAGCAGTAACACAGGAACTCTTGCATTCTTTTGCAGATCTTTCTCTAACTATAGCAAATATGGATATGAAACTTACATAAATGGATCAAGGATCTTGTGCCCTTTCAGATGAGACCAAGATTGGCAGATAAGGACAATTTTGAGCTCTTTCATGAGCCAAAGCAAGGAGTCAAGTATGGGCGGGAAGACGAGCTGAAACGTGTAAACAAAGAAAGAATTACACACAACTAGGAAGCAGTAACACTGGAACTCTTGCATTCTTTTGCAGATCTTTCTCTAACTATAGCAAATATGGTAATGAAACTTACATTAATGGATCGAGGATCTTTTGCCCTTTCAGATGAGACCAAGATTGCCAGATAAGGACAATTTTGAGCTCTTTTATGCCCCAAAGCAAGGAGTCAAGTATGGGCAGGAAGACAAGCTAAAACGTGTAAACAAAGGCAGAATTACGCAAAACTTGCAAGCAGTAACACAGGAACTCTTGCATTCTTTTGCAGATCTTTCTCTAACTATATCAAATATGGATATGAAACTTACATAAATGGATCGAGGATCTTGTGCCCTTTCAGATGAGCCCAAGATTGCCAGATATGGAGAATATTGAGATCTTTTATGCCCCAAAGCAAGGAGTCAAGTATGGGCGGGAAGACGAGCTCAAACGTGTAAACAAAGGCAGAATTGCGGAAAAGAAGCAAGCAGAAACACAGGAACTCTTGCATTCTTTTGCAGATCTTTCCCTAACTATAGCAAATAATGATATGAAACTCACATAAATTGACCGAGGATCTTGTGCCCTTTCAGATGAGACCAAGATTGCCAGATATGGACAATTTGGAGCTCTTTTATGCCCCAATACAAGGAGTCAAGTATGCGCGGGAAGACGAAATGTAACGTGCTAACACAGGAAGAATTGCATTAAACTAGCCAGCAGTTGGAAAAGAACTCCTGCGTTCTTTTCCATATCTCTCCCTAACTGTAGTAAATATGGTAATGAAACTTACATCAATGGATCGAGGATCTTGTGCCCTTTCAGATGAGCCCAAGATTGCCAGATATGGAGAATATTGAGCTCTTTTATGCCCCAAAGCAAGGAGTCAAGTATGGGCGGGAAGACGAGCTAAAACGTGTAAACAAAGGCAGAATTACGCAAAACTTGCAAGCAGTAACACAGGAACTCTTGCATTCTTTTGCAGATCTCTCCCTAACTGTAGTAAATATGGTAATGAAACTTACATCAATGGATCGAGGATCTTGTGCCCTTTCAGATGAGCCCAAGATTGCCAGATATGGAGAATATTGAGCTCTTTTATGCCCCAAAGCAAGGAGTCAAGTATGGGCGGGAAGACGAGCTGAAACGTGTAAACAAAGGCAGAATTACGCAAAACAAGCAAGCTGTAGGACAGGAACTCTTGCAATCTTTTGCAGATCTTTCTCTAACTATAGCAAATATGGTAATGAAACTTACATTAATGGATCGAGGATCTTTTGCCCTTTCAGATGAGCTTAAGATTGCCAGATATGGAGAATATTGAGATCTTTTATGCCCCAAAGAGAGGAGTCAAGTGTGGGCGGGAAGACGTGGTAGCACAGGAAGAATAGCATTAAACTAGCAAGCAGTAACATAGGAACTCTTGCATTCTTTTGCAGATCTTTCTCTAATTATGGCAAATATGGATATGAAACTTACATAAATGGACCTAGGCTCTTGTGCCCTTTCAGATGAGACCAAGATTGCCAGATAAGGACAATTTTGAGCTCTTTTATGCCCCAAGCAAGGAGTCAAGTATGGGCAGGAAGACGAGCTGAAACTTGTAAACAAAGGCAGAATTACGCAAAACTTGCAAGCAGTAACACAGGAACTCTTGCATTCTTTTTCAGATCTTTCTCTAACTATATCAAATATGGATATGGAACTTACATAAATGGACCGAGGTACTTGTGCCCTTTCAGATGAGCCCAAGATTGCCAGATATGGAGTATATTGAGCTCTTTTTTGCCCAAAAGCAAGGAGTCAAGTATTGGCGTAAAGACAAGCTGAAACGTGTAAACAAAGAAAGAATTACGCAAAAATAACAAGCAGTAACTCAGGAACTCTTGCCTTCTTTTGCAGATCTTTCTCTAACTATATCAAATATGGATATGAAACTTACATAAATGGATCGAGGATCTTGTGCCCTTTCAGATGAGATCAAGATTGCCAGATATGGAGAATATTGAGCTCTTTTATGCCCCAAAGCAAGGAGTCAAGTGTGGGCGGGAAGGCGAGCTGAAACGTGTAAACAAAGGCAGAATTACGCAAAACAAGCAAGCAGTAACACAGGAACTCTTGCATTCTTTTGCAGATCTTTCTCTAACTATAGCAAATATGGATATGAAACTTACATAAATGGATTGAGGATCTTGTGCCCTTTCAGATGAGCCTAAGATTGCCACATATGGAGAATATTGAGATCTTTTATGCCCCAAAGCAAGGACTCAAGTGTGGGCGGGAAGACGTGGTAGCACAGGAAGAATAGCATTAAACTAGCAAGCAGTAACACAGGAACTCTTGCATTCTTTTGCAGATCTTTCTCTAATTATGGCAAATATGGATATGAAACTTACATAAATGGATTGAGGATCTTGTGCCCTTTCAGATGAGATCAAGATTGCCAGATATAGACAATTTGGAGCTCTTTTGTGCCCCAAAGCAAGGAGTCAAATATGGGGAAGAATACGAGCTCAAACGTGTAAACAAAGGCAGAATTGCGGAAAAGAAGCAAGCAGAAACAAATGAACTCTTGCATTCTTTTGCAGATCTTTCCCTAACTATAGCAAATATGGATATGAAACTCACATAAATTGACCGAGGATCTTGTGCCCTTTCAGATGAGACCAAGATTGCCAGATAAGGACAATTTTGAGCTCTTTTATGCCCCAATACAAGGAGTCAAGTATGCGCGGGAAGACGAAATGTAACGTGCTAACACAGGAAGAATTGCATTAAACTAGCCAGCAGTTGGAAAAGAACTCCTGCATTCTTTTGCAGATCTCTCCCTAACTGTAGTAAATATGGTAATGAAACTTACATCAATGGATTGAGGATCTTGTGCCCTTTCAGATGAGCCCAAGATTGCCAGATATGGAGAATATTGAGCTCTTTTATGCCCCAAAGCAAGGAGTCAAGTATGGGCGGGAAGACGAGCTGAAACGTGTAAACAAAGGCAGAATTACGCAAAACAAGCAAGCAGTAACACAGGAACTCTTGCAATCTTTTGCAGATCTTTCTCTAACTATAGCAAATATGGTAATGAAACTTACATTAATGGATCGAGGATCTTTTGCCCTTTCAGATGAGCTTAAGATTGCCAGATATGGAGAATATTGAGATCTTTTATGCCCCAAAGAGAGGAGTCAAGTGTGGGGGGGTAGACGTGGTAGCACAGGAAGAATTGCATTAAACTAGGAAACAGTAACACAGGAACTCTTGCATTCTTTTGCAGATCTTTCTCTAACTATAGCAAATATGGATATGAAACTTACATAAATGGACCTAGGCTCTTGTGCCCTTTCAGATGAGACCAAGATTGCCAGATCAGGACAATTTTGAGCTCTTTTATGCCCCAAAGCAAGGAGTCAAGTATGGGCAGGAAGACAAGCTAAAACGTGTAAACAAAGGCAGAATTACGCAAAACTTGCAAGCAGTAACACAGGAACTCTTGCATTCTTTTGCAGATCTTTCTCTAACTATATCAAATATGGATATGAAACTTACATAAATGGACCGAGGATCTTGTGCCCTTTCAGATGAGCCCAAGATTGCCAGATATGGAGTATATTGAGCTCTTTTTTGCCCGAAAGCAAGGAGTCAAGTATTGGCGTAAAGACAAGCTGAAACGTGTAAACAAAGAAAGAATTACGCAAAAATAACAAGCAGTAACTCAGGAACTCTTGCCTTCTTTTGCAGATCTTTCTCTAACTATATCAAATATGGATATGAAACTTACATAAATGGATCGAGGATCTTGTGCCCTTTCAGATGAGATCAAGATTGCCAGATATGGAGAATATTGAGCTCTTTTATGCCCCAAAGCAAGGAGTCAAGTATGGGCGGGAAGACGTGGTAGCACAGGAAGAATAGCATTAAACTAGCAAGCAGTAACACAGGAACTCTTGCATTCTTTTGCAGATCTTTCTCTAATTATGGCAAATATGGATATGAAACTTACATAAATGGATTGAGGATCTTGTTTCCTTTCAGATGAGATCAAGATTGCCAGATATGGAGAATATTGAGCTCTTTTATGCCCCAAAGCAAGGAGTCAAGTATGGGCGTGAAGACCAGCTGAAACGTGTAAACAAAGGCAGAATTACGCAAAACAAGCAAGGAGTAGCAGAGGAACTCTTGCATTCTTTTGCAGATCTTTCTCTAACTATAGCAAATATGGATATGAAACTTACATAAATGGATCGAGGATCTTGTGCCCTTTCAGATGAGACCAAGATTGCCAGATAAGGACAATTTTGAGCTCTTTTATGCCCCAAAGCAAGGAGTCAAGTATGGGCAGGAAGACAAGCTAAAACGTGTAAACAAAGGCAGAATTACGCAAAACTTGCAAGCAGTAACACAGGAACTCTTGCATTCTTTTGCAGATCTTTCTCTAACTATATCAAATATGGATATGAAACTTACATAAATGGATCGAGGATCTTTTGCCCTTTCAGATGAGCCCAAGATTGCCAGATATGGAGAATATTGAGATCTTTTATGCCCCAAAGCAAGGAGTCAAGTATGGGCGGGAAGACGAGCTCAAACGTGTAAACAAAGGCAGAATTGCGGAAAAGAAGCAAGCAGAAACACAGGAACTCTTGCATTCTTTTGCAGATCTTTCCCTAACTATAGCAAATATTGATATGAAACTCACATAAATTGACCGAGGATCTTGTGCCCTTTCAGATGAGACCAAGATTGCCAGATATGGACAATTTGGAGCTCTTTTATGCCCCAATACAAGGAGTCAAGTATGCGCGGGAAGACGAAATGTAACGTGCTAACACAGGAAGAATTGCATTAAACTAGCCAGCAGTTGGAAAAGAACTCCTGCGTTCTTTTGCAGATCTCTCCCTAACTGTAGTAAATATGGTAATGAAACTTAAATCAATGGATCGAGGATCTTGTGCCCTTTCAGATGAGCCCAAGATTGCCAGATATGGAGAATATTGAGCTCTTTTATACCCCAAAGCAAGGAGTCAAGTATGGGCGGGAAGACGAGCTGAAACGTGTAAACAAAGGCAGAATTACGCAAAACAAGCAAGCTGTAGGACAGGAACTCTTGCAATCTTTTGCAGATCTTTCTCTAACTAAAGCAAATATGGATATGAAACTTACATAAATGGATCAAGGATCTTGAGCCCTTTCAGATGAGACCAAGATTGTCAGATATGGACAATTTGGAGCTCTTTTATGCCCCAATACAAGGAGTCAAGTATGGGCGGGAAGACGAGCTGAAACGTGTAAACAAAGGCAGAATTACGCAAAACAAGCAAGCTGTAGGACAGGAACTCTTGCAATCTTTTGCAGATCTTTCTCTAACTATAGCAAATATGGTAATGAAACTTACATAAATTGATTGAAGATTTTTTGCCCTTTCAGATGAGCCCAAGATTGCCAGATATGGAGAATATTGAGCTCTTTTATGCCCCAAAGCAAGGAGTCAAGTATGGGCGGGAAGACGAGCTGAAACGTGTAAACAAAGGCAGAATTACGCAAAACAAGCAAGCAGTAGGACAGGAACTCTTGCAATCTTTTGCAGATCTTTCTCTAACTATAGCAAATATGGTAATGAAACTTACATTAATGGATCGAGGATCTTTTGCCCTTTCAGATGAGCCCAAGATTGCCAGATATGGAGATTATTGAGATCTTTTATGCCCCAAAGAGAGGAGTCAAGTGTGGGCGGGAAGACGTGGTAGCACAGGAAGAATTGCATTAAACTAGGAAGCAGTAACACAGGAACTCTTGCATTCTTTTGCAGATCTTTCTCTAACTATAGCAAATATGGATATGAAACTTACATAAATGGATCGAGGATCTTGTGCCCTTTCAGATGAGACCAAGATTGGCAGATAAGGACAATTTTGAGCTCTTTCATGAGCCAAAGCAAGGAGTCAAGTATGGGCGGGAAGACGAGCTGAAACGTGTAAACAAAGAAAGAATTACACACAACTAGGAAGCAGTAACACTGGAACTCTTGCATTCTTTTGCAGATCTTTCTCTAACTATAGCAAATATGGATATGAAACTTACATAAATGGACCTAGGCTCTTGTGCCCTTTCAGATGAGACCAAGATTGCCAGATAAGGACAATTTTGAGCTCTTTTATGCCCCAAAGCAAGGAGTCAAGTATGGCAGGAAGACAAGCTAAAACGTGTAAACAAAGGCAGAATTACGCAAAACTTGCAAGCAGTAACACAGGAACTCTTGCATTCTTTTGCAGATCTTTCTCTAACTATATCAAATATGGATATGAAACTTACATAAATGGATCGAGGATCTTGTGCCCTTTCAGATGAGCCCAAGATTGCCAGATAAGGACAATTTTGAGCTCTTTTATGCCCCAAAGCAAGGAATCAATTATGGGCAGGGAGACAAGCTAAAACGTGTAAACAAAGGCAGAATAGCGGAAAAGAAGCAAGCCGAAACACAGGAACTCTTGCATTCTTTTGCAGATCTTTCCCTAACTATAGCAAATAATGATATGAAACTCACATAAATTGACCGAGGATCTTGTGCCCTTTCAGATGAGACCAAGATTGCCAGATATGGACAATTGGAGCTCTTTTATGCCCCAATACAAGGAGTCAAGTATGCGCGGGAAGACGAAATGTAACGTGCTAACACAGGAAGAATTGCATTAAACTAGCCAGCAGTTGGAAAAGAACTCCTGCGTTCTTTTGCAGATCTCTCCCTAACTGTAGTAAATATGGTAATGAAACTTACATCAATGGATCGAGGATCTTGTGCCCTTTCAGATGAGCCCAAGATTGCCAGATATGGAGAATATTGAGCTCTTTTATACCCCAAAGCAAGGAGTCAAGTATGGGCGGGAAGACGAGCTGAAACGTGTAAACAAAGGCAGAATTACGCAAAAACAAGAAGCTGTAGGACAGGAACTCTTGCAATCTTTTGCAGATCTTTCTCTAACTATAGCAAATATGGATATGAAATTTACATAAATGAATTAAGGATCTTGTGCCCTTTCAGATGAGACCAAGATTGCCAGATATGGACAATTTGGAGCTCTTTTATGCCCCAATACAAGGAGTCAAGTATGGGCGGGAAGACGAGCTGAAACGTGTAAACAAAGGCAGAATTACGCAAAACAAGCAAGCTGTACGACAGGAACTCTTGCAATCTTTTGCAGATCTTTCTCTAACTATAGCAAATATGGTAATGAAACTTACATAAATTGATTGAGGATTTTTTGCCCTTTCAGATAAGCCCAAGATTGCCAGATATGGAGAATATTGAGCTCTTTTATGCCCCAAAGCAAGGAGTCAAGTATGGGCGGGAAGACAAGCTGAAACGTGGAAACAAAGGCAGAATTACGCAAAACAAGCAAGCAGTAGGACAGGAACTCTTGCAATCTTTTGCAGATCTTTCTCTAACTATAGCAAATATGGTAATGAAACTTACATTAATGGATCGAGGATCTTTTGCCCTTTCAGATGAGCTTAAGATTGCCAGATATGGAGAATATTGAGATCTTTTATGCCCCAAAGAGAGGAGTCAAGTGTGGGCGGGAAGACGTGGTAGCACAGGAAGAATTGCATTAAACTAGGAAGCAGTAACACAGGAACTCTTGCATTCTTTTGCAGATCTTTCTCTAACTATAGCAAATATGGATATGAAACTTACATAAATGGATCGAGGATCTTGTGCCCTTTCAGATGAGACCAAGATTGGCAGATATGGAGAATATTGAGCTCTTTCATGAGCCAAAGCAAGGAGTCAAGTATGGGCGGGAAGACGAGCTGAAACGTGTAAACAAAGAAAGAATTACACACAACTAGGAAGCAGTAACACTGGAACTCTTGCATTCTTTTGCAGATCTTTCTCTAACTATAGCAAATATGGATATGAAACTTACATAAATGGACCTAGGCTCTTGTGCCCTTTCAGATGAGACCAAGATTGCCAGATAAGGACAATTTTGAGCTCTTTTATGCCCCAAAGCAAGGAGTCAAGTATGGGCAGGAAGACAAGCTAAAACGTGTAAACAAAGGCAGAATTACGCAAAACTTGCAAGCAGTAACACAGGAACTCTTGCATTCTTTTGCAGATCTTTCTCTAACTATATCAAATATGGATATGAAACTTACATAAATGGATCGAGGATCTTGTGCCCTTTCAGATGAGCCCAAGATTGCCAGATATGGAGAATATTGAGATCTTTTATGCCCCAAAGCAAGGAGTCAAGTATGGGCGGGAAGACGAGCTCAAACGTGTAAACAAAGGCAGAATTGCGGAAAAGAAGCAAGCCAAAACACAGGAACTCTTGCATTCTTTTGCAGATCTTTCCCTAACTATGGCAAATAATGATATGAAACTCACATAAATTGACCGAGGATCTTGTGCCCTTTCAGATGAGACCAAGATTGCCAGATATGGACAATTGGAGCTCTTTTATGCCCCAATACAAGGAGTCAAGTATGCGCGGGAAGACGAAATGTAACGTGCTAACACAGGAAGAATTGCATTAAACTAGCCAGCAGTTGGAAAAGAACTAATGCATTCTTTTGCAGATCTCTCCCTAACTGTAGTAAATATGGTAATGAAACTTACATCAATGGATCGAGGATCTTGTGCCCTTTCAGATGAGCCCAAGATTGCCAGATATGGAGAATATTGAGCTCTTTCATGAGCCAAAGCAAGGAGTCAAGTATGGGCGGGAAGACGAGCTGAAACGTGTAAACAAAGGCAGATTTACGTAAAAATAACAGCAGTAGGACAGGAACTCTTGCATTCTTTTGCAGATCTCTCCCTAACTGTAGTAAATATGGTAATGAAACTTACATCAATGGATTGAGGATCTTGTGCCCTTTCAGATGAGCCCAAGATTGCCAGATATGGAGAATATTGAGCTCTTTTATGCCCCAAAGCAAGGAGTCAAGTATGGGCGGGAAGACGAGCTGAAACGTGTAAACAAAGGCAGAATTACGCAAAACAAGCAAGCTGTAGGACAGGAACTCTTGCAATCTTTTGCAGATCTTTCTCTAACTATAGCAAATATGGTAATGAAACTTACATTAATGGATCGAGGATCTTTTGCCCTTTCAGATGAGCTTAAGATTGCCAGATATGGAGAATATTGAGATCTTTTATGCCCCAAAGAGAGGAGTCAAGTGTGGGCGGGAAGACGTGGTAGCACAGGAAGAATAGCATTAAACTAGCAAGCAGTAACACAGGAACTCTTGCATTCTTTTGCAGATCTTTCTCTAATTATGGCAAATATGGATATGAAACTTACATAAATGGACCTAGGCTCTTGTGCCCTTTCAGATGAGACCAAGATTGCCAGATAAGGACAATTTTGAGCTCTTTTATGCCCCAAAGCAAGGAGTCAAGTATGGGCAGGAAGACGAACTAAAACGTGTAAACAAAGGCAGAATTACGCAAAACGTGCAAGCAGTAACACAGGAACTCTTGCATTCTTTTGCAGATCTTTCTCTAACTATATCAAATATGGATATGGAACTTACATAAATGGACCGAGGATCTTGTGCCCTTTCAGATGAGCCCAAGATTGCCAGATATGGAGTATATTGAGCTCTTTTTTGCCCAAAAGCAAGGAGTCAAGTATTGGCGTAAAGACAAGCTGAAACGTGTAAACAAAGAAAGAATTACGCAAAAATAACAAGCAGTAACTCAGGAACTCTTGCATTCTTTTGCAGATCTTTCTCTAACTATAGCAAATATGGATATGGAACTTACATAAATGGATTGAGGATCTTGTGCCCTTTCAGATGAGCCTAAGATTGCCACATATGGAAAATATTGAGATCTTTTATGCCCCAAAGCAAGGACTCAAGTGTGGGCGGGAAGACGTGGTAGCACAGGAAGAATAGCATTAAACTAGCAAGCAGTAACACAGGAACTCTTGCATTCTTTTGCAGATCTTTCTCTAATTATGGCAAATATGGATATGAAACTTACATAAATGGATTGAGGATCTTGTGCCCTTTCAGATGAGACCAAGATTGCCAGATATAGACAATTTGGAGCTCTTTTGTGCCCCAAAGCAAGGAGTCAAATATGGGGAAGAAGACAAGCTCAAACGTGTAAACAAAGGCAGAATTGCGGAAAAGAAGCAAACAGGAACTCTTGCATTCTTTTGCAGATCTTTCCCTAACTATAGCAAATATGGATATGAAACTCACATAAATTGACCGAGGATCTTGTGCCCTTTCAGATGAGACCAAGATTGCCAGATATGGACAATTTGGAGCTCTTTTATGCCCCAATACAAGGAGTCAAGTATGCGCGGGAAGACGAAATGTAACGTGCTAACACAGGAAGAATTGCATTAAACTAGGAAGCAGTAACACAGGAACTCTTGCATTCTTTTGCAGATCTTTCTCTAACTATAGCAAATATGGATATGAAACTTACATAAATGGATCGAGGATCTTGTGCCCTTTCAGATGAGACCAAGATTGGCAGATAAGGACAATTTTGAGCTCTTTCATGAGCCAAAGCAAGGAGTCAAGTATGGGCGGGAAGACGAGCTGAAACGTGTAAACAAAGAAAGAATTACACACAACTAGGAAGCAGTAACACTGGAACTCTTGCATTCTTTTGCAGATCTTTCTCTAACTATAGCAAATATGGATATGAAACTTACATAAATGGACCTAGGCTCTTGTGCCCTTTCAGATGAGACCAAGATTGCCAGATAAGGACAATTTTGAGCTCTTTTATGCCCCAAAGCAAGGAGTCAAGTATGGGCAGGAAGACAAGCTAAAACGTGTAAACAAAGGCAGAATTACGCAAAACTTGCAAGCAGTAACACAGGAACTCTTGCATTCTTTTGCAGATCTTTCTCTAACTATATCAAATATGGATATGAAACTTACATAAATGGATCGAGGATCTTGTGCCCTTTCAGATGAGCCCAAGATTGCCAGATATGGAGAATATTGAGATCTTTTATGCCCCAAAGCAAGGAGTCAAGTATGGGCGGGAAGACGAGCTCAAACGTGTAAACAAAGGCAGAATTGCGGAAAAGAAGCAAGCAGAAACACAGGAACTCTTGCATTCTTTTGCAGATCTTTCCCTAACTATGGCAAATAATGATATGAAACTCACATAAATTGACCGAGGATCTTGTGCCCTTTCAGATGAGACCAAGATTGCCAGATATGGACAATTGGAGCTCTTTTATGCCCCAATACAAGGAGTCAAGTATGCGCGGGAAGACGAAATGTAACGTGCTAACACAGGAAGAATTGCATTAAACTAGCCAGCAGTTGGAAAAGAACTTATGCGTTCTTTTCCAGATCTCTCCCTAACTGTAGTAAATATGGTAATGAAACTTACATCAATGGATCGAGGATCTTGTGCCCTTTCAGATGAGCCCAAGATTGCCAGATATGGAGAATATTGAGCTCTTTTATGCCCCAAAGCAAGGAGTCAAGTATGGGCGGGAAGACGAGCTCAAACGTGTAAACAAACGCAGAATTGCGGAAAAGAAGCAAGCAGAAACACAGGAACTCCTGCATTCTTTTGCAGATCTCTCCCTTACTGTAGTAAATATGGTAATGAAACTTACGTCAATGGATCGAGGATCTTGTGCCCTTTCAGATGAGCCCAAGATTGCCAGATATGGAGAATATTGAGCTCTTTTATGCCCCAAAGCAAGGAGTCAAGTATGGGCGGGAAGACGAGCTGAAACGTGTAAACAAAGGCAGAATTACGCAAAACAAGCAAGCTGTAGGACAGGAACTCTTGCAATCTTTTGCAGATCTTTCTCTAACTATAGCAAATATGGTAATGAAACTTACATTAATGGATCGAGGATCTTTTGCCCTTTCAGATGAGCTTAAGATTGCCAGATATGGAGAATATTGAGATCTTTTATGCCCCAAAGAGAGGAGTCAAGTGTGGGCGGGAAGACGTGGTAGCACAGGAAGAATAGCATTAAACTAGCAAGCAGTAACACAGGAACTCTTGCATTCTTTTGCAGATCTTTCTCTAATTATGGCAAATATGGATATGAAACTTACATAAATGGACCTAGGCTCTTGTGCCCTTTCAGATGAGACCAAGATTGCCAGATAAGGACAATTTTGAGCTCTTTTATGCCCCAAAGCAAGGAGTCAAGTATGGGCAGGAAGACGAGCTAAAACGTGTAAACAAAGGCAGAATTACGCAAAACTTGCAAGCAGTAACACAGGAACTCTTGCATTCTTTTGCAGATCTTTCTCTAACTATATCAAATATGGATATGGAACTTACATAAATGGACCGAGGATCTTGTGCCCTTTCAGATGAGCCCAAGATTGCCAGATATGGAGTATATTGAGCTCTTTTTTGCCCGAAAGCAAGGAGTCAAGTATTGGCGTGAAGACAAGCTGAAACGTGTAAACAAAGAAAGAATTACGCAAAACTAGCAAGCAGTAACACTGGAACTCTTGCATTCTTTTGCAGATCTTTCTCTAACTATAGCAAATATGGATATGAAACTTACATAAATGGATCGAGGATCTTGTGCCCTTTCAGATGAGCCTAAGATTGCCAGATATGGAGAATATTGAGATCTTTTATGCCCCAAAGCAAGGACTCAAGTGTGGGCGGGAAGACGTGGTAGCACAGGAAGAATAGCATTAAACTAGCAAGCAGTAACACAGGAACTCTTGCATTCTTTTGCAGATCTTTCTCTAATTATGGCAAATATGGATATGAAACTTACATAAATGGATTGAAGATCTTGTGCAATTTCAGATGAGACCATGATTGCCAGATATAGACAATTTGGAGCTCTTTTGTGCCCCAAAGCAAGGAGTCAAATATGGGGAAGAAGACAAGCTCAAACGTGTAAACAAAGGCAGAATTGTGGAAAAGAAGCAAGCAGAAACACATGAACTCTTGCATTCTTTTGCAGATCTTTCCCTAACTATAGCAAATATGGATATGAAACTCACATAAATTGACCGAGGATCTTGTGCCCTTTCAGATGAGACCAAGATTGCCAGATATGGACAATTTGGAGCTCTTTTATGCCCCAATACAAGGAGTCAAGTATGCGCGGGAAGACGAAATGTAACGTGGTAACACAGGAAGAATTGCCTTAAACTAGTAAGCAGTTGCAAAACTACTCCTGCATTCTTTTGCAAATCTCTCCCTAACTGTAGTAAATATGGTAATGAAACTTACATCAATGGATCGAGGATCTTGTGCCCTTTCAGATGAGCCCAAGATTGCCAGATATGGAGAATATTGAGCTCTTTT
The DNA here is from genome assembly GCF_054643075.1 of Acanthaster planci. NCBI lineage: Eukaryota > Metazoa > Echinodermata > Asteroidea > Valvatida > Acanthasteridae > Acanthaster > Acanthaster planci. Next base: position 10,317,677 of record NC_141793.1, read on the forward strand.
ATGCCCCAAAGCAAGGAGTCAAGTATGGGCGGGAAGACGAGCTGAAACGTGTAAACAAAGGCAGAATTACGCAAAACAAGCAAGCAGTAACACAGGAACTCTTGCAATCTTTTGCAGATCTTTCTCTAACTATAGCAAATATGGTAATGAAACTTACATTAATGGATCGAGGATCTTTTGCCCTTTCAGATGAGCTTAAGATTGCCAGATATGGAGAATATTGAGATCTTTTATGCCCCAAAGAGAGGAGTCAAGTGTGGGCGGGAAGACGTGGTAGCACAGGAAGAATTGCATTAAACTAGGAAGCAGTAACACAGGAACTCTTGCATTCTTTTGCAGATCTTTCTCTAACTATAGCAAATATGGATATGAAACTTACATAAATGGACCTAGGCTCTTGTGCCCTTTCAGATGAGACCAAGATTGCCAGATAAGGACAATTTTGAGCTCTTTTATGCCCCAAAGCAAGGAGTCAAGTATGGGCAGGAAGACAAGCTAAAACGTGTAAACAAAGGCAGAATTACGCAAAACGTGCAAGCAGTAACACAGGAACTCTTGCATTCTTTTGCAGATCTTTCTCTAACTATATCAAATATGGATATGGAACCTACATAAATGGACCGAGGATCTTGTGCCCTTTCAGATGAGCCCAAGATTGCCAGATATGGAGTATATTGAGCTCTTTTTTGCCCGAAAGCAAGGAGTCAAGTATTGGCGTGAAGACAAGCTGAAACGTGTAAACAAAGAAAGAATTAAGCAAAACTAGCAAGCAGTAACTCAGGAACTCTTGGCTTCTTTTGCAGATATTTCTCTAACTATATCAAATATGGATATGAAACTTACATAAATGGATCGAGGATCTTGTGCCCTTTCAGATGAGATCAAGATTGCCAGATATGGAGAATATTGAGCTCTTTTATGCCCCAAAGCAAGGAGTCAAGTGTGGGCGGGAAGACGAGCTGAAACGTGTAAACAAAGGCAGAATTACGCAAAACAAGCAAGCAGTAACACAGGAACTCTTGCATTCTTTTGCAGATCTTTCTCTAACTATAGCAAATATGGATATGAAACTTACATAAATGGACCTAGGCTCTTGTGCCCTTTCAGATGAGACCAAGATTGCCAGATAAGGACAATTTTGAGCTCTTTTATGCCCCAAAGCAAGGAGTCAAGTATGGGCAGGAAGACAAGCTAAAACGTGTAAACAAAGGCAGAATTACGCAAAACTTGCAAGCAGTAACACAGGAACTCTTGCATTCTTTTGCAGATCTTTCTCTAACTATATCAAATATGGATATGAAACTTACATAAATGGATCGAGGATCTTGTGCCCTTTCAGATGAGCCCAAGATTGCCAGATATGGAGAATATTGAGCTCTTTTATGCCCCAAAGCAAGGAGTCAAGTATGGGCGGGAAGACGAGCTCAAACGTGTAAACAAAGGCAGAATTGCGGAAAAGAAGCAAGCAGAAACACAGGAACTCTTGCATTCTTTTGCAGATCTTTCCCTAACTATAGCAAATATTGATATGAAACTCACATAAATTGACCGAGGATCTTGTGCCCTTTCAGAAAAGCTTAAGATTGCCAGATATGGACAATTTGGAGCTCTTTTATGCCCCAATACAAGGAGTCAAGTATGCGCGGGAAGACGAAATGTAACGTGCTAACACAGGAAGAATTGCATTAAACTAGCCAGCAGTTGGAAAAGAACTCCTGCATTCTTTTGCAGATCTCTCCCTAACTGTAGTAAATATGGTAATGAAACTTACATCAATGGATCGAGGATCTTGTGCCCTTTCAGATGAGCCCAAGATTGCCAGATATGGAGAATATTGAGCTCTTTTATGCCCCAAAGCAAGGAGTCAAGTATGGGCGGGAAGACGAGCTCAAACGTGTAAACAAAGGCAGAATTGCGGAAAAGAAGCAAGCAGAAACACAGGAACTCTTGCATTCTTTTGCAGATCTTTCCCTAACTATAGCAAATATGGATATGAAACTCACATAAATTGACCGAGGATCTTGTGCCCTTTCAGATGAGACCAAGATTGCCAGATATGGACAATTTGGAGCTCTTTTATGCCCCAATACAAGGAGTCAAGTATGCGCGGGAAGACGAAATGTAACGTGCTAACACAGGAAGAATTGCATTAAACTAGCCAGCAGTTGGAAAAGAACTCCTGCATTCTTTTGCAGATCTCTCCCTAACTGTAGTAAATATGGTAATGAAACTTACATCAATGGATCGAGGATCTTGTGCCCTTTCAGATGAGCCCAAGATTGCCAGATATGGAGAATATTGAGCTCTTTTATGCCCCAAAGCAAGGAGTCAAGTATGGGCGGGAAGACGAGCTGAAACGTGTAAACAAAGGCAGAATTACGCAAAACAAGCAAGCTGTAGGACAGGAACTCTTGCAATCTTTTGCAGATCTTTCTCTAACTATAGCAAATATGGTAATGAAACTTACATTAATGGATCGAGGATCTTTTGCCCTTTCAGATGAGCTTAAGATTGCCAGATATGGAGAATATTGAGATCTTTTATGCCCCAAAGAGAGGAGTCAAGTGTGGGCGGGAAGACGTGGTAGCACAGGAAGAATTGCATTAAACTAGGAAGCAGTAACACAGGAACTCTTGCATTCTTTTGCAGATCTTTCTCTAACTATAGCAAATATGGATATGAAACTTACATAAATGGATCGAGGATCTTGTGCCCTTTCAGATGAGCCCAAGATTGCCAGATATGGAGAATATTGAGATCTTTTATGCCCCAAAGCAAGGACTCAAGTGTGGGCGGGAAGACGTGGTAGCACAGGAAGAATAGCATTAAACTAGCAAGCAGTAACACAGGAACTCTTGCATTCTTTTGCAGATCTTTCTCTAACTATAGCAAATATGGATATGAAACTTACATAAATGGATTGAGGATCTTGTTTCCTTTCAGATGAGATCAAGATTGCCAGATATAGACAATTTGGAGCTCTTTTGTGCCGGAAAGCAAGGAGTCAAATATGGGGAAGAATACGAGCTCAAACGTGTAAACAAAGGCAGAATTGCGGAAAAGAAGCAAGCAGAAACAAATGAACTCTTGCATTCTTTTGCAGATCTTTCCCTAACTATAGCAAATATGGATATGAAACTCACATAAATTGACCGAGGATCTTGTGCCCTTTCAGATGAGACCAAGATTGCCAGATATGGACAATTTGGAGCTCTTTTATGCCCCAATACAAGGAGTCAAGTATGCGCGGGAAGACGAAATGTAACGTGCTAACACAGGAAGAATTGCATTAAACTAGCCAGCAGTTGGAAAAGAACTCCTGCATTCTTTTGCAGATCTCTCCCTAACTGTAGTAAATATGGTAATGAAACTTACATCAATGGATCGAGGATCTTGTGCCCTTTCAGATGAGCCCAAGATTGCCAGATATGGAGAATATTGAGCTCTTTTATGCCCCAAAGCAAGGAGTCAAGTATGGGCGGGAAGACGAGCTGAAACGTGTAAACAAAGGCAGAATTACGCAAAACAAGCAAGCAGTAGGACAGGAACTCTTGCAATCTTTTGCAGATCTTTCTCTAACTATAGCAAATATGGTAATGAAACTTACATTAATGGATCGAGGATCTTTTGCCCTTTCAGATGAGCCCAAGATTGCCAGATATGGAGAATATTGAGATCTTTTATGCCCCAAAGCAAGGAGTCAAGTGTGGGCGGGAAGACGTGGTAGCACAGGAAGAATAGCATTAAACTAGCAAGCAGTAACACAGGAACTCTTGCATTCTTTTGCAGATCTTTCTCTAACTATAGCAAATATGGATATGAAACTTACATAAATGGATTGAGGATCTTGTTTCCTTTCAGATGAGATCAAGATTGCCAGATATAGACAATTTGGAGCTCTTTTGTGCCGGAAAGCAAGGAGTCAAATATGGGGAAGAATACGAGCTCAAACGTGTAAACAAAGGCAGAATTGCGGAAAAGAAGCAAGCAGAAACAAATGAACTCTTGCATTCTTTTGCAGATCTTTCCCTAACTATAGCAAATATGGATATGAAACTCACATAAATTGACCGAGGATCTTGTGCCCTTTCAGATGAGACCAAGATTGCCAGATATGGACAATTTGGAGCTCTTTTATGCCCCAATACAAGGAGTCAAGTATGCGCGGGAAGACGAAATTTAACGTGCTAACACAGGAAGAATTGCATTAAACTAGCCAGCAGTTGGAAAAGAACTCCTGCATTCTTTTGCAGATCTCTCCCTAACTGTAGTAAATATGGTAATGAAACTTACATCAATGGATTGAGGATCTTGTGCCCTTTCAGATAAGCCCAAGATTGCCAGATATGGAGAATATTGAGCTCTTTTATGCCCCAAAGCAAGGAGTCAAGTATGGGCGGGAAGACGAGCTGAAACGTGTAAACAAAGGCAGAATTACGCAAAACAAGCAAGCAGTAGGACAGGAACTCTTGCAATCTTTTGCAGATCTTTCTCTAACTATAGCAAATATGGTAATGAAACTTACATTAATGGATCGAGGATCTTTTGCCCTTTCAGATGAGCTTAAGATTGCCAGATATGGAGAATATTGAGATCTTTTATGCCCCAAAGAGAGGAGTCAAGTGTGGGCGGGAAGACGTGGTAGCACAGGAAGAATTGCATTAAACTAGGAAGCAGTAACACAGGAACTCTTGCATTCTTTTGCAGATCTTTCTCTAACTATAGCAAATATGGATATGAAACTTACATAAATGGATCGAGGATCTTGTGCCCTTTCAGATGAGACCAAGATTGGCAGATAAGGACAATTTTGAGCTCTTTCATGAGCCAAAGCAAGGAGTCAAGTATGGGCGGGAAGACGAGCTGAAACGTGTAAACAAAGAAAGAATTACACACAACTAGGAAGCAGTAACACTGGAACTCTTGCATTCTTTTGCAGATCTTTCTCTAACTATAGCAAATATGGATATGAAACTTACATAAATGGACCTAGGCTCTTGTGCCCTTTCAGATGAGACCAAGATTGCCAGATAAGGACAATTTTGAGCTCTTTTATGCCCCAAAGCAAGGAGTCAAGTATGGGCAGGAAGACAAGCTAAAACGTGTAAACAAAGGCAGAATTACGCAAAACTTGCAAGCAGTAACACAGGAACTCTTGCATTCTTTTGCAGATCTTTCTCTAACTATATCAAATATGGATATGAAACTTACATAAATGGATCGAGGATCTTGTGCCCTTTCAGATGAGCCCAAGATTGCCAGATATGGAGAATATTGAGATCTTTTATGCCCCAAAGCAAGGAGTCAAGTATGGGCGGGAAGACGAGCTCAAACGTGTAAACAAAGGCAGAATTGCGGAAAAGAAGCAAGCAGAAACACAGGAACTCTTGCATTCTTTTGCAGATCTTTCCCTAACTATAGCAAATATTGATATGAAACTCACATAAATTGACCGAGGATCTTGTGCCCTTTCAGATGAGACCAAGATTGCCAGATGTGGACAATTTGGAGCTCTTTTATGCCCGAATACAAGGAGTCAAGTATGCGCGGGAAGACGAAATGTAACGTGCTAACACAGGAAGAATTGCATTAAACTAGCCAGCAGTTGGAAAAGAACTCCTGCATTCTTTTGCAGATCTCTCCCTAACTGTAGTAAATATGGTAATGAAACTTACATCAATGGATCGAGGATCTTGTGCCCTTTCAGATGAGCCCAAGATTGCCAGATATGGAGAATATTGAGCTTTTTATGCCCCAAAGCAAGGAGTCAAGTATGGGCGGGAAGACGAGCTCAAACGTGTAAACAAAGGCAGAATTGCGGAAAAGAAGCAAGCAGAAACACAGGAACTCTTGCATTCTTTTGCAGATCTTTCCCTAACTATAGCAAATATGGATATGAAACTCACATAAATTGACCGAGGATCTTGTGCCCTTTCAGATGAGACCAAGATTGCCAGATATGGACAATTTGGAGCTCTTTTATGCCCCAATACAAGGAGTCAAGTATGCGCGGGAAGACGAAATGTAACGTGCTAACACAGGAAGAATTGCATTAAACTAGCCAGCAGTTGGAAAAGAACTCCTGCATTCTTTTGCAGATCTCTCCCTAACTGTAGTAAATATGGTAATGAAACTTACATCAATGGATCGAGGATCTTGTGCCCTTTCAGGTGAGCCCAAGATTGCCAGATATGGAGAATATTGAGCTCTTTTATGCCCCAAAGCAAGGAGTCAAGTATGGGCGGGAAGACGAGCTGAAACGTGTAAACAAAGGCAGAATTACGCAAAACAAGCAAGCTGTAGGACAGGAACTCTTGCAATCTTTTGCAGATCTTTCTCTAACTATAGCAAATATGGTAATGAAACTTACATTAATGGATCGAGGATCTTTTGCCCTTTCAGATGAGCTTAAGATTGCCAGATATGGAGAATATTGAGATCTTTTATGCCCCAAAGAGAGGAGTCAAGTGTGGGCGGGAAGACGTGGTAGCACAGGAAGAATTGCATTAAACTAGCAAGCAGTAACACAGGAACTCTTGCATTCTTTTGCAGATCTTTCTCTAACTATATCAAATATGGATATGAAACTTACATAAATGGATCGAGGATCTTGTGCCCTTTCAGATGAGACCAAGATTGCCAGATATGGAGAATATTGAGCTCTTTTATGCCCCAAAGCAAGGAGTCAAGTATGGGCGGGAAGACGAGCTGAAACGTGTAAACAAAGGCAGAATTACGCAAAACAAGCAAGCAGTAGGACAGGAACTCTTGCATTCTTTTGCAGATCTTTCTCTAACTATAGCAAATATGGATATGAAACTTACATAAATGGATTGAGGATCTTGTGCCCTTTCAGATGAGACCAAGATTGCCAGATATAGACAATTTGGAGCTCTTTTGTGCCCCAAAGCAAGGAGTCAAGTATGGGCAAGAAGACGAGCTCAAACGTGTAAACAAAGGCAGAATTGCGGAAAAGAAGCAAGCAGAAACACATGAACTCTTGCATTCTTTTGCAGATCTTTCCCTAACTATAGCAAATATGGATATGAAACTCACATAAATTGACCGAGGATCTTGTGCCCTTTCAGATGAGACCAAGATTGCCAGATATGGACAATTTGGAGCTCTTTTATGCCCCAATACAAGGAGTCAAGTATGCGCGGGAAGACGAAATGTAACGTGCTAACACAGGAAGAATTGCATTAAACTAGCCAGCAGTTGGAAAAGAACTCCTGCATTCTTTTGCAGATCTCTCCCTAACTGTAGTAAATATGGTAATGAAACTTACATCAATGGATCGAGGATCTTGTGCCCTTTCAGATGAGCCCAAGATTGCCAGATATGGAGAATATTGAGCTCTTTTATGCCCCAAAGCAAGGAGTCAAGTATGGGCGGGAAGACGAGCTGAAACGTGTAAACAAAGGCAGAATTACGCAAAACAAGCAAGCAGTAGGACAGGAACTCTTGCAATCTTTTGCAGATCTTTCTCTAACTATAGCAAATATGGTAATGAAACTTACATTAATGGATCGAGGATCTTTTGCCCTTTCAGATGAGCTTAAGATTGCCAGATATGGAGAATATTGAGATCTTTTATGCCCCAAAGAGAGGAGTCAAGTGTGGGCGGGAAGACGTGGTAGCACAGGAAGAATTGCATTAAACTAGGAAGCAGTAACACAGGAACTCTTGCATTCTTTTGCAGATCTTTCTCTAACTATAGCAAATATGGATATGAAACTTACAGAAATGGATCGAGGATCTTGTGCCCTTTCAGATGAGACCACGACTGGCAGATATGGAGAATATTGAGCTCTTTCATGAGCCAAAGCAAGGAGTCAAGTATGGGCGGGAAGACGAGCTGAAACGTGTAAACAAAGGCAGAATTACGCAAAACTTGCAAGCAGTAACACAGGAACTCTTGCATTCTTTTGCAGATCTTTCTCTAACTATAGCAAATATGGATATGAAACTTACATAAATGGACCTAGGCTCTTGTGTCCTTTCAGATGAAACCAAGATTGCCAGATAAGGACAATTTTGAGCTCTTTTATGCCCCAAAGCAAGGAGTCAAGTATGGGCGGGAAGACGAGCTAAAACGTGTAAACAAAGGCAGAATTACGCAAAACTTGCAAGCAGTAACACAGGAACTCTTGCATTCTTTTGCAGATCTTTCTCTAACTATATCAAATATGGATATGAAACTCACATAAATTGACCGAGGATCTTGTGCCCTTTCAGATGAGACCAAGATTGCCAGATAAGGACAATTTGGAGATCTTTTATGCCCCAAAGCAAGGAGTCAAGTATGGGCAGGAAGACAAGCTAAAACGTGTAAACAAAGGCAGAATTACGCAAAACTTGCAAGCAGTAACACAGGAACTCTTGCATTCTTTTGCAGATCTTTCTCTAACTATATCAAATATGGATATGAAACTTACATAAATGGATCGAGGATCTTGTGCCCTTTCAGATGAGCCCAAGATTGCCAGATATGGAGAATATTGAGATCTTTTATGCCCCAAAGCAAGGAGTCAAGTATGGGCGGGAAGACGAGCTCAAACGTGTAAACAAAGGCAGAATTGCGGAAAAGAAGCAAGCAGAAACACAGGAACTCTTGCATTCTTTTGCAGATCTTTCCCTAACTATAGCAAATATTGATATGAAACTCACATAAATTGACCGAGGATCTTGTGCCCTTTCAGATGAGACCAAGATTGCCAGATATGGACAATTTGGAGCTCTTTTATGCCCCAATACAAGGAGTCAAGTATGCGCGGGAAGACGAAATGTAACGTGCTAACACAGGAAGAATTGCATTAAACTAGCCAGCAGTTGGAAAAGAACTCCTGCATTCTTTTGCAGATCTCTCCCTAACTGTAGTAAATATGGTAATGAAACTTACATCAATGGATCGAGGATCTTGTGCCCTTTCAGATGAGCCCAAGATTGCCAGATATGGAGAATATTGAGCTCTTTTATGCCCCAAAGCAAGGAGTCAAGTATGGGCGGGAAGACGAGCTCAAACGTGTAAACAAAGGCAGAATTGCGGAAAAGAAGCAAGCAGAAACACAGGAACTCTTGCATTCTTTTGCAGATCTTTCCCTAACTATAGCAAATATGGATATGAAACTCACATAAATTGACCGAGGATCTTGTGCCCTTTCAGATGAGACCAAGATTGCCAGATATGGACAATTTGGAGCTCTTTTATGCCCCAATACAAGGAGTCAAGTATGCGCGGGAAGACGAAATGTAACGTGCTAACACAGGAAGAATTGCATTAAACTAGCCAGCAGTTGGAAAAGAACTCCTGCATTCTTTTGCAGATCTCTCCCTAACTGTAGTAAATATGGTAATGAAACTTACATCAATGGATCGAGGATCTTGTGCCCTTTCAGATGAGCCCAAGATTGCCAGATATGGAGAATATTGAGCTCTTTTATGCCCCAAAGCAAGGAGTCAAGTATGGGCGGGAAGACGAGCTGAAACGTGTAAACAAAGGCAGAATTACGCAAAACTTGCAAGCAGTAACACTGGAACTCTTGCATTCTTTTGCAGATCTTTCTCTAACTATAGCAAATATGGATATGAAACTTACATAAATGGACCTAGGCTCTTGTGCCCTTTCAGATGAGACCAAGATTGCCAGATAAGGACAATTTTGAGCTCTTTTATGCCCCAAAGCAAGGAGTCAAGTATGGGCAGGAAGACGAGCTAAAACGTGTAAACAAAGGCAGAATTACGCAAAACTTGCAAGCAGTAACACAGGAACTCTTGCATTCTTTTGCAGATCTTTCTCTAACTATATCAAATATGGATATGAAACTCACATAAATTGACCGAGGATCTTGTGCCCTTTCAGATGAGACCAAGATTGCCAGATAAGGACAATTTGGAGATCTTTTATGCCCCAAAGCAAGGAGTCAAGTATGGGCAGGAAGACAAGCTAAAACGTGTAAACAAAGGCAGAATTACGCAAAACTTGCAAGCAGTAACACAGGAACTCTTGCATTCTTTTGCAGATCTTTCTCTAACTATATCAAATATGGATATGAAACTTACATAAATGGATCGAGGATCTTGTGCCCTTTCAGATGAGCCCAAGATTGCCAGATATGGAGAATATTGAGATCTTTTATGCCCCAAAGCAAGGAGTCAAGTATGGGCGGGAAGACGAGCTCAAACGTGTAAACAAAGGCAGAATTGCGGAAAAGAAGCAAGCAGAAACACAGGAACTCTTGCATTCTTTTGCAGATCTTTCCCTAACTATAGCAAATATTGATATGAAACTCACATAAATTGACCGAGGATCTTGTGCCCTTTCAGATGAGACCAAGATTGCCAGATATGGACAATTTGGAGCTCTTTTATGCCCCAATACAAGGAGTCAAGTATGCGCGGGAAGACGAAATGTAACGTGCTAACACAGGAAGAATTGCATTAAACTAGCCAGCAGTTGGAAAAGAACTCCTGCATTCTTTTGCAGATCTCTCCCTAACTGTAGTAAATATGGTAATGAAACTTACATCAATGGATCGAGGATCTTGTGCCCTTTCAGATGAGCCCAAGATTGCCAGATATGGAGAATATTGAGCTCTTTTATGCCCCAAAGCAAGGAGTCAAGTATGGGCGGGAAGACGAGCTGAAACGTGTAAACAAAGGCAGAATTACGCAAAACAAGCAAGCTGTAGGACAGGAACTCTTGCAATCTTTTGCAGATCTTTCTCTAACTATAGCAAATATGGTAATGAAACTTACATAAATGGACCTAGGCTCTTGTGCCCTTTCAGATGAGACCAAGATTGCCAGATAAGGACAATTTTGAGCTCTTTTATGCCCCAAAGCAAGGAGTCAAG
>NC_141793.1:13665471-13715111 GCF_054643075.1 Acanthaster planci
AAGCATTTAAACAAAAAACACATAACTCCAACAAAAATAGGGAAATAGGTTGAGTACTATGATCAAGCAATGTGATACTGAAATGGTAATTCTTGCGTGACATCAACAAGCAATGGGAGTATTCCAGATTCGCCATTGGTAGGCTTATAGGCCTACTACATCAATAATGTCTACACTGTAAATCCACTGGTAATAAAAACTCCGAAACTCATTTGAAATGTTCTATTCACGAATAAACAGAACGTCTTTATGCTACGTGTTGTTTATACTGTGAATGTAACACAAACGTACGACAGCGTTTACAATTTCATTTTCATTAAAACCTGGGCATGTGGCAACAATAGTACATCAGAAACGAGGTGCTGGTAATTTTAAAAATTACTTATTTACACCTAAATGGCACACAAAAATAATGACCTACAAAATAATTCATTAACACTCCCAATACTTTGCAAAATGTGCTGGTCGTACACATTATTTGTTCTCTATCAGCACAATTCAGCGTCCACCCCTGTGCAAACCAATTTTTTCAATAAGTAAAAACAAAAGTCGAATGGGGCAATAACCGTTATGATTTTGTCACTTTCTGATTCTTTCCATGCATTCCTTTAAGGTGAGTACTGATTTTACCAATTAACGGCTGTAATTAAGTACAAGTAGAATTAAGAAAAGTTTTCAGTTTTCTCTTAAAGAATCTTTTATGTAGTTTTTATGCAATGTTGTTATTGCATGTTTTCTACAAATGCTTTGCTTTTATCGTAGTTCTTTATTTGATATTATTATATATTTTAGTTTATGATTGTGTATTTACATGTTTATTTTCTTGCTGATTTACAGTTTCCCCCGACTTACGTTAGTACTTCATAGTTTTATTTATTTTGTCTTTTACTATTTCCCCCTTTAACCAATTTTAGTGCTTTTGGTTTATTTTATTATGATTTCTTTTTAATGCCTGAACACCTGCGTATATTTTTATATATTTAACTAACTTGTTTGATTGTATCGCTTGGATATTCTATTTTTAACTAATAATTTTAATAATACTATGTCAGGACCTTATGGAAGACCACCTTTTGGTGAATGAGTTATACCCTGGAAAAATGTCAGAAATAATAATAAAGGTATCTCAACCTATGCGGTATCAGTGATAATAAATGTCCTGATCTTAGCGTCAAACTTCGCTAGCATTGTTTCTTCCCTTGTTAAAACAATGTTAATGTCTACAGACAGTTAAACCTGTGAGCATAGCTATCAACGATGGCTCAATCACAAGGTAGGTAATGATACCAGACACCAGATTAGTGATTGAGAACCAATATGAAATTGTTAAGTTCCTTGTCCACCTTCCCTTCTTTCAACAGATGAAATCGCCAGCAAGCAACAGTGCTTCAGTGCCAAATACACTAGGTCTCAATCCGGGTTTCCGCACTCTGCGGTCCTCCGGCTACCCACATGAAATTCCATAAAGGCGCCAGTCGCCAAATCTGTCATCGGGGAAAGTAAGTGCAGTCATTTTATTCACAAAAAGTACAAAATGTGCACAGCTATACGGATTCACGAGTAGTTCATATAGAATGACTAATACGTCTAAAAAGGCCATTGGTCCCGTGTTTGGACACGTATCTGGATATTAACTCATGTCCAGATAATCCGCCTGTTTTTTTACATGTATCATCCCTAAGGTCACGCCATTGAAAAGAAAATCAAAATGCATGATCAATGTCGTACTGGGTCTTGTCAAAATGTACATTCAGCCGTACTTAAGACAATGCGACCAGTTTACATGGCACGTGGTATGTGGGTGTCGAAGGGTGAATGTCCAACTCGCCCTACTGCACAGGACCCAATTTGGAGCCAAAAACATATTACATGTAACATATTACATAAAACATTCCTAACTGTACTAATTATTGGCTTGGCAACCAGTACTGGCATACCGTTACTGAAAAAGTCGGCCAGTCGGTGTAGACTGAGATATCAAATGTAAAAGGGAGGATTAGGGTTGATCACAAAATACTCGATCGGTGGAAAGTCGCTATCACATGATCTGATCACGGTGGTAATAAAGTATTACATGGGTTCTGTAAACGTATGCGGTCTTGATCCTTCGTCAGAACCATTCCAAGAAAATCTGCACCCTGGTTCCAACAAATTTGCTCATCAAAAAAGTTCTCCAAGGTCTACTGAAAAAGGTTGTGATCTTTTCAAAATTGGGATGTGGATGATAAGAACATTTTGTAAGTGGTGCCTCTACGGGGGAAGATCCAGGAATTTTCCAGGGGGGGTCAGGCCAGAGGTTTTTAATTAATGTCTAATTTTTGCGGACAAGCAGAAACGATGATGAAACATCATACATGATAGACATTGTGTACAATGGTATTTTTTTCTTTTTTTTCTTTTACTTTTTCCCCCTTTTTGCTCAGACGGGGGGGGGGGGGTTCGACCCCCAACCTCCTCCCTTGGATCCACACCTGCTTTAGGTTTTTGCATGAATCTAAGAGTTCTTGCAATGTCTGTAGGGGCACATACCCTTCAAAGACGATGTAATTTAAAATGCTCTGAAATCGTCATTGGCACCCCTAGCTGGAGGAAATAACCCCGTTCTCTATTCACAAGTAAAAGGAGGTGTAACCCCTTGGGTTTGTTTTGTAACCCTCTTTGTTTTAACAGAGCAATTCCATATTTCGTCAGCATAGAAATAAGAGAAAAATAAAAAGAACTACCAGTTGCACGAGTATAAGCCCTTCTAAGAGTAATTTAATTAAGCGGTATCATGCTGATATCCAAACTATCTCTTAGAAACCCTGGAGTGTATATATATAAATATTGAGCGGGGAAGCACTGAACTGACAACAGATGGACTTCTCAGTTCTCATGGGTTGTTATTAAACTTGCCTGAGGACCAAGAACCAAAACAATCGAAGAAACGAACTCGAACAAGCGAAGGCAAATGGAGGGAAATTCTATCGAACGCTCAGGGAAAGCAGCCTCAGATTTTGATGGCGAAGAAAGGGGAAAGACAGTAATATACTCTAGGGTATCGATCAGATTGGCTTAACCTATATTCCACCTAATGACTAATGCTTTTTATGGCAGGCTGTCGTTTTCTTTCTGAAAGCAGCCGGTCAGCTGGAGTGTGCGGGTAGACCAATGTCTGGGACACGATGATGACAACGTAGGGATGTGAAGAAGATTTCAAAAACAAGTGCACTAGATAAGCTGAAGTAAAGTGAAGATAAAGGCCTTGCTGTATTTTCTGATGAAAACGTTTTACGTCAGTGTTGCTCTGGGCAAACTATTGGTATATTTGGCTGAATAACTTCGCTTTATAATCGTTGCCAGGTAGAACTTTCCCAAAGATACATCAGGCCACATAATGCATAACAGCTTTCACATATACTGGATAGAGGAAATTGGTAAGGGAGTCACAAAGCCCAGAAGCGCAACACTGTCTTTCTAGAAACCATTTTTCTAGTTCAGTATGATAATCCCTGAACCTTTCATCCTTCCAACATCTTGTCCTTCGACACACCCAAATAATAACTTTCCTTACAAGCTTGATCTAGAAAACTGACCTATACATGTGTACCAACTATCTCTGGTCCTCTTACTTAGTGTTTAAATCTGCTGGTGACTTTATAGGTACTTATCAAGTGGAAACATAGAGAAAACAGTTTCTTCTGGTTCCAAGAGGGGACAGTGCAATATCTAAATGACACAGAGGTACACACATACTAAAGCCAGTACCAACATTAGGAAATCTACACAACAATGCTGACCGCTCGATTTCAGAGGTAACTGTCCGTCCCAACGACATCACGAGGTAAGACCTAAATGTAACAGCTCTTCTGCTGAAAAATCCATCCTAATCCCGTTGAGGCATAAGGTCAGCATCTTAGGCAATTGCGTGGCACTGGGAAGTCCCAGAGGCGTATGTTGCTCATTGCAAATTCGTGTTGGAGTTATCATTGGTCCCTTTGGCGCATGAAACCGCTATTTAAACAACCTGCAATGTACATAATCTTATAACTTTCAGTATCATGGTAACTTGAAGTCAGCAACGGCTGATATGGAAAAATGCATTACGGTAACTGATCTCAGTGAAACACACACTGTGTATCATTTTAAACACCAATGAGCATTATCTGCCTCTTAAGGATGTTTGCTGGGCTATAGGGACAAATGGACCTTTCTAATAAAATCGAATTAACGGATTTACACTGATTTGATATAAAACAAATTTTCACAAATATAAATTCAGGTGGGAAAGGAGGCTCTTAATTTTTTTTGGCTGGTGCCACTTTTTTTCTAAGTTAAAGTATCCAAACAAAGTTGCGGATTACATTTTAAAACTGGAAAAGTTTAAAATGAAACACTGTAGCACCAATTTCTCGACTTATTTTAGAAATAAGTAAAGAAGGCCTACAAAATTCTGCGAGAGCAAGACACGGCTGTTTGTATCAAAATCTTTTCGTCAATCGCAATCGTTTCTTTATCCTATTATTTTTTCCAAAGCCGGAACAAACAAAAATTCTCCCGGACGAGGGTAGCTAAAATAGGGCAATTAGGGTTACAAGGTGAATATGACACGGCGCCATCAGGCTGAATTTTCAAAGGACTTTATCGCATTTTCGATCTAATGACATTTGTAAATGACAGGCATGCAACATCATATTATCATGATATCATTCCACCATCCAAAGGGAAGTCTCGGGTTATAAATCATCTTTCGGAAAATACCTCCCTGTCTACTTAACCCCATCTTCATTTCTTCTTGACTCTTCCACAGGGCCAGAAGTAACAGCAGGAAAGTTTTGATTTGTCGCTTCGCTGGCACGATGGAGTTTAACTTTCACTTCAATTAGGTCTGGGAAATAAAACATAGCTTGCGACGCCGTCGTAGGCACGACCAAACTTCAAGCGATAATTCATGTCGTTAATGGACTGTTTAAAGCTTGCCTGCCATACCTACATCACTGTGTATAAAAAAAAATCACAAATTTAAGACAATCGCTGGAATAACGCTGGATCATTGAATGAGCCCCAGAATAATGTCATTTGTTCATTTCAAAAACTAATGATGCGCCCGCCTAGACTGAAAACCAAACGGTTGTTAAATATTTTTGCACACAATTCCATGTCTTAAAAATCTACATTATCTTTTTTGTCACGTTTCCAGCCCTGCTGATAAGAGCAATTTACTCCTACGCTCGTATTTATCTCACTTGAATCTTGGGAATGTAACTACTGTGTCCACAATGTCTGACCCCTTTCACTTGTAGTCAAGAGAAAAAAAAACTTCCACGCATGGTCAGCTATTTCAATGTCACTGATGTGTGCGACCCCAAACACTAAATATTGAAACGCGGTTTGCTGTTTGGTATTCACAAAGAGAGAAGGGTCTTTTAAATCATTTGTCCAACCTTGTTGAAAGCTCACTGAGTGCAAGTCTGACAACCTGAAAGTAAAAGAGACTTGTCTAAGTATCCCTCAGTTTACACTCCCCTTCTAGAGAGGTTTCACGCAGAAAGTACTTACGTCGGAAGGAGACACAGCCTGCCAACAGCGCGATTCTGTTTTTTTTCTCTCTTGTCATGCCCTATGTTTAAAGGAGTAACAAAGGTAACTAGGGTGACACGAAAAGGCTCCCATCTGCTCGATTCATGTATGGGATCTTAATTCTAAATACATTCTGGTTTGTTTTGTGTTTTCATTTTCGTGAACCCCAATCCAGGTTTTGACATGTAGGTTTACCCTGACTAAACCTGTATGTAAGATCTGGCACGTTTTATAACGGTGGACAAAGTTTACTTCGGGTCAAGTTATTTCATCGGCCCCAAACAGACAAAAGAAGGAGCATAGTAGTTCTTAGATATTCTCGAACTGTAGGGGGTAAGTACACCTTCATTCATTTGTCAAATACCTGGCTTGCACATTCACCTCGAATCCAGACATATACAAAAGCTATATCTAGGTTAGGCGGTTACCCAAGCAACTTCCAACCCAATGGGAATGAGCGGTGACAAACGTGTTTTGAGAAAAGTGGGAATATGAGACTTCAGTTGCTCGCTGAGCTTAAATACCCTCATTTTTGACAATCTAGATGCTTACGGTTGGCTCGTGTCTAGGCGCACTGCAACATGAACATCGTGATATTTCACCCTAGAGCTACAGAAAAGTTAGAATTCCAGATGAAACTTGTGGTCCTCTCTGTTTGCGTTGAAATACTTGAATGGAAATATTTAAGAAACGTTATTCTCTACTCGTGAGTAAACAGATTTTGCCAACGATTCAGATAAATGTACAAATGTGTTTTGTCACAACCCTGATAACTTCCTTATAGCCGCTCCATACTCCACTTGTGATTAGAATGCATAATTTGGGAGAGATCTTCATAAGGAACATAATGCTGAGGGTTTAATTTCTTTAAGGAAAGAGAGGCCTAAACGTTCAGCCGCTAGAAATGTCAAGGCCCTCAGGAATACCGATGATAAAATCTCTTCAATCTTTCTGGCAAAACAGCCACAGGCAAATTCACATAGTCATAAAATGATTGCTCATAATTCAAGGTATAAGTTTTACGTCGATTTCTTCTCATATTTCTCAAAAATTAGGCTACAATGCCTGTCTTTCCTAAATCGAATCTTTCCCCGGCAGGTCTTGAAATCTGCGTAACATAGCAAAAAAGGAAAATGCAATGCCATATGCATCTCTACAGAAAAGACCTTATATAGACCCATAGCTCCTTCATTTCGTGAACCAGTGAGAATAACGTTCACTGAAGTAGGATTTCAACAATTCCAGTCCATTTTTCACTATGTGCATAAATCACAGAAGTCTTCATTCCTCCATGACGATTCTTACGATCGGTTTCCAACCTTACTTATCCAAGCAGAATCAATTAAATACACTCTAGGATTCATGTTTTGTGAATAACCACAGAAATAAAACTTGCCAAAAACAAAACCATGTCTATCACCAACACACCAAATCAGTAGTTTAGAGCACAGATGTTAACACACGTCGCACCCGAATCACATCAGTGAAATAATTATGAGCAACTTCTGTCGACACGTTTCTGAAATTCTATCTGAAAAACAGATACCATCCGCACAACTGCGCTTGTTCACAAAAGATATCCAAACAACAATCCACACATGACCGTCACAACACTACAAACCTTTATAGCGATGGAGATGACAAATCTTCTTGCATGATATCGTCACAGATCGTATGACACAACCTAATTTTAATGATAAATGCCGAGTGTCCTTCTATAGTTAACTATAAAGGGGCGTATGTCATTTTTAATATTCAGTGGGGAGTCCCCATTCATGTGCTCCTTTCAGGCCTTAAAATGCCTTGTAACTGCTACCACGCATGCGCTTCACGTGCAGTAATTTTTACAGTACACAGTCTACGTCAGCACAAAAAAAATCGACAATCGCGTGAGCGCATATATCTGGCTGCACCGCAATGAAACGTACTTCAACCAAAGCACATGACGCTGTGTCTTCCAGTTCCGATAAAAGCAATTTATGGTGAAACACCAAGTTCAAAAAAATCCATCAAATCAATTTGGGGTAAATGCCACTGTCCTTAATGGACGGGGAGAGAAAAGGTAGAGAGGAACAAATCAAGTTACCTGGCCACATTTCTAAAACTGTGGGGATATAATTACACTGATTGCACTTGATAATGGCGAGCTATGAAGAGACATTAGTCCAGATTGGGATGTGGTAAAATGTGATTTATACACAGCATGTGGGTGCCGCAGACGTTTGAGTATTGAAACATCACATCAGTTTTGTAGAGCATACGCACGCTTGAGAATATCAAAGATAATGAACGTTGGAAATGAACAAACAAAAAGTTAAACAAGGGAGAGTAAATCTACGAAAACATGAAACATTAAGAAACACGCAATGCCATGATCAAATATGCGAAGGGAAAGAGTTGATAGGAAAGTATGGGCAAATACGCATTAAATAGACGCAATGAAACTGACGGCTGGTGTGAAAGAAAACGAAGATAAACAACAGCAGGGAAAGAAGGTTGTATTCAAAATTGCAATGTGAATGATGTAAATAAGAAATACTGCAAGGAGAAATGAATACAGAGCAATTCAAAAGTATTTTGGATGAAATATTTATATCATTACACGTATATACGTCTGAAAGATAGCGTCGCCTTACTGCATTTTTTAAATCTCAAAATATGGAGGGCCTCACGTTCTGATCCTAGCAGGATCTTTTCTCAAAGGCAAAGGCATTTTTAAAATACTTTTTTACAACAAGTTCGTTTCCCAAGCTTATTTTTTCCCTCTCGTTTTGCTTAAAATCTGGTTTTATTTGCATGTCATACAATTTATTAATGCCCACAGAGTCTTTGTAATTACGTGTAATAGGATAATGGCGTGTTCTGTTGTACCAATATTTAATATTGTGAATCTCACAAGATTGCTCCGTTGCTGAAGCCTCTCATCAGATTGCCAGTTCTAGGGTTACTTCACTGCCCAGTCGCGTTGTCAATTTGATAAAGGGAACGTGATTCCGTTCTGAATTCAGAAGATAGTTTCACAAAGAAAGTGTTCTTCAATGGGTTCCTTATAATCATTGTACATAGTTTGAAAGGAAGAGAGTTAGAAATGTGCATTTAATTCGTAGGATAATGAACATTCAATACAGGTTGAACTTACATTTTCATGATTAGCTTTCAGAAATGCTGTCATAAATACCCAATTTATAACACTCAAATTCATTAAATCTAAAATAAAATTGGAGTTGTTTTCTTCAATGGAAAATAAAATGAAATCTTAAAAGTTCCAAACTGCAGCAGGAACTATTGCAAATAAGGAAAACAGAGAATGAGTACCGCAACATTGCAGTGCAGGGAAAGATTAATCGAAATTTCAGCATTCTCTCCTTTGTATCAGACCCTCCGTTTCGAGGGTAAATTGAAACAATTAGCTTTCAATTGATCTGACTGCACCAAATTAAGACCAATCCCCGGGTGTGGCAATTCCATTAGCAGTCAACAACTCGCTTGAAATTGAATTTATAGCTTCGAGGGACTACCACTCTTTGACACTTGCCAGCTCGGGCCATAGGCACACTCCGATCTATTCTTGGTATAACACTCACAGTAGGTTTAGTAATCCGTGGATGTTGCGTGTCCGCCCACAAGCCATTGGCTTTTATGATACTCTTACAAGACTACTCAAACTCCAAACACATAAGCAATGCATCAACCACTGATTATGATATTAAATGCACCATCTGACAATTCTACATTTACTTTAGAATGTTCCCTCTACAAGCTCTTCCATTACTAATGTCATTAGGCAACCGTTCTTCGTGTGGGAAAATGCAAAAGTCTCCTGGCGTGTAATGAATGTAACGAAAAGCACTCTTTTCGATCGAAAAAGCATCAGTTGTGAGAGAATGCTAATTCTTTCGTTCCCGACGCTACATCGCCATGTTATTATCAAATCAAAACATAAACATGTATCGCACAAATGCTGTCACAATGATGTAGCGTATTTATCAAAGAATACTCTCAAGTCGACGGTTTGCGAGTCAAGCATTTCTGCCCAGTGTCCAGTGACATGTCTAAATTAAGTCACTATATAAAACCCGGGACTGCGTCGCGTGCGAATGACAGGTTAGCGGTTACCTTTCTTTACTGACCAGAATGTATCGGTACATGTATTGTAACTTTGATTCGTTCCTTCTTCACCCCAGGGATCAATACAAATGGCTGTGTGATCCAAGCCCCTCTTAGCAAAAAATCCCATGATGTCGCTTCAAATGTCTTGAGACAATAATCTAGACAATCTGTCTCTTACATATCTTTGCCTCTGTAAATAATGTACACCGCTTCAGCTCTGTAAATCGAGATTTTATTCATACTTGGCTGCTAGCATTAAACCGAAGTTTGTAATAGAAGGGTGACTATGACATGGCTCCTGTAGGATGGCACTGTCGTTTTTAGTACCGAGTTACGAGATGCAGAAATCATACCAATCACTGGTGTATAATAACTGTCCAGCTAAGGGACAAAATAGATTCAGAAGCGATTGAGAGGCCAGTTAGTTTTTTGTTCCGATTGCTACAGACATCCGGGGCATCGACCTCACCATTCAACATTAATAAGTGTGTACACTTGACTCCATGCACTTTGCATGATATAGCTGGCGGGAGCATCTTCATCCACATAATGTCAACAAGAGGCGGCAAAATTCCGGTGGGCAAAGCCCCCCATATCTAGAGATGGATTATGTGAACTTTATCCCCCCCCCGAACTGGTCTGTGCTTCCGTTTGTTGGAGTTCCGTATGCAACATCCGTCTCTTAAATAAAATCGGGGCTTTTGCACACTCACGGAGATCCCATTTGATAATGACGGTAAGACGGCGTTTGAAATTTACCGATCCCAGCGTTATCAGAGAATCATTCTGCAGGGCAAAGTCTTCAATCAGAAAGCGAAGCTAAATCTCGGAATGGTGACTAGACCTACAGGTACTGTGCGGCTTTAAACAAACTGTAAAATGAAAATCCGAATCTTCCAATTCAAATTGAGAGAATAATAAGTATTGAGAAATAAAGCTGCAGAATTTTATCCACCAAACTGTCTGAAACCTTTTCTAAATAGGTTATAATACACAGGTAAGTAGAGATTTATTTCAAGTTTCTTACGTGCTTTTGTTTGCACAGTTACCGTTAGTGACTCGTGACACCAATCGTCTCGCTGGAAAACACATTTTTTTCTTGCACTGAATTCGACATCTAAATTAAAAATAAATCCTTTTAATGTAAAACGACAGCAGCGTTTCTATTTCTGGAAGCAAACTTTGTAGTTTGTCAAAGTGCAAGTGATTTGTCACTTCAAGAAGGAGGTAACGAAGCTTGGAGAGTACCCCTACTTCATTGAGATGTGATTTGTATTCGGTTGCACGCTTCGACCACTTCATGACTAATAAGCATTTAACAGCAACGAATGCATGATGATTTTTTAGCAGACAAGCCCTCCCCCTAATTGTAGAGGTAAACGACGCACGACATGATTTGAAAAAGGAAGCTCACCCAAGCAATTGCAAAAATTATTCACTTTTATATTAGTTTTTCAACTGTTGCAGTTTAAATACAGATCCCATCGTTTGAAAGATATACTACATTGACATAAATTCAGAGAGTAGTCAAAATATACATTTGTTAAACTGATATCTGAGAATGACTTCAGTACATTTGGATTTAAAGATTACAAGAGTGCAGTTAATTACAGCGAAGTCTCGAGAAAGCCACAAACAGGCGCAGAATCTGGCCGAAACTTTGTAACTGACGGAGAAGTTGATGACCGGTGTGTCACACTAAATGAGGATTCAATTCAGATTTGCAAGCTAGTGGAAGACTTGAAAGAATACAACCGATCCATCATTTTCGATAATACAGAAAGAAGTTACATCACATTTTGAACGTTAATATAAAGCCACAAATCAAGCAGGAAGTGCACAATAAGGACAGTTCATATCAGTGTTTTTTGCGAAATCTTTACTAACACCTTTTTCTTCGCTTGCGTTAACACTGCCGGATAAAAACCTGTGGTCTGTCTTTGCATACTTGATGATCATTGTTCGAGATGTCAGTTTCGTCCGCCAGTAACCATCAGAAACAAATGCTCGGCTAAACAGCGCAGCAGTGCATGATCGGTGTGATTGCATTCTGTGCATTATTTATAAGTTGTAAATTTGGCACGACTGTAGAATTGGAAAGGTATCGACTTTTGACCATCGCACGACCAATGTAAATGTGACCTTCATTTCTAAATGGCATCGTTCGGCTCCCTCTCAGCTGTATTTATTACCAAAAGATCGATACACCGGATAACGGCTTTCATAAAAAATTGTGTTCCGCCATAATTGCAATAAATATTATAATTTGGACTTTCAATCGAGTAAATAAATAGTGGGAGGAGTCAAGGATCGCAAACTAGGCCGAGTTCAATTCTAAGCACTACTTCTGACAAACAAGTGCACCTCTTTAAAATTCGTAAAATGAAACGCGGGACTGTTTGAATAGGATTGATGGGCCTGCACGACACAACACCCTTAGGAATCTTGCATCTCAACAGTTCCCTCGTGCACGGATATGGTGTTCTTCAACATAAGTTGAGACAAATTTTGTTCATGTTGAAGACGGCAGGAGGAATGGAATGACATGTTTCAAAGAGTGACTTTAGTACAAAACCCCCATTGTCAGGTCATATTCAATAGGCGTCCTGGATTCAATTAATAAAATTATCACTTAACGAATTTTGAACGAGTAGTCTTGGGTTACTTTCATACTTGCAGTCTTCTATGCCAGTCCAATGAGAAACGGGTTCCATTGAGACGACGTGCTATCGGCAACTAAGCATTCGTGGTAGTAAAAACACAAAATAACAGAACGGAGTCACTTCTGCACCTTACACTACGTAGTGACGACAGAAATGAATTATAATACACCTGGTAAAGGAAATAAGGCAAAGATAAAGTGAGGGGTCCAACCAAGATTCATGAGTGAGGAAACAGGCTCATTGCAACTCGTTTGATCTTCGTAGTCCAGAGCTTGACAGCCTGATTGCTTGGAGATGCAACCCAGTGTACACTACAGGCAACTTGCCGGAATGGTCCAGGCATTCTTTTCATTCTGCCTTCTTCCTCCTATCTCGATTTGTTAATGGTGAGATCAACACAACCTTCGTGGTCATGAAAGGCGAAGACAGGTAGACCAAGAAGAGGCAGCTAAAGATTAGACAGTCGAGACTAGAATGGTCAACTAAACGTATTGACCAACAGAGCACGTCAGAGATTTCATTTTAGTATGTGTAACGGGGTTGCTTCTGAGCTCCTTAGAATATAGAGAGTTCATTATAACTTTTGCTTGTGTCGTTAGATGTAGGTCCTAAAGTAGTCATCCGTTTCCTCTACTTGTCATAAAAACACTACTCATTATTTGTATACTAACATTACGAATATATGATTGGGCTTCCACATAATTTCTCCGTTTTTCGCTGTTAAATGACTTTAATCACGTTGCAGTCTGTTGTGGTGCACATGCAAAAGGAAAATATGGTATCTAGAAAATCTAAAGTAAAGAAACACCCAGTAAATTTACAACTACATCGTGGTTTTACTGCTAAAAGGCCCACCTTCATGCTGAAACCGCAAGTCTATCGTAATAATACCATGATACGCTGCTTTTAACATGCGCACAGTATCAATTATGTCAAACAAGTGCCAATTAGTCAGGCGAATGATGCTAAAAGGTTGAGGAGGAAAGAAGCGTTGCTGCACGCAAACAAGTCAGTCGATATCTCAATGTGCCCACCCAGCTTCGGAGTTGTGCACGTGCGTACAAACAAGGTCAGCATGCTGGGTTTGTTTGCAAGATCATGGCAAGTATTTCCCATGCTATTGCCGCTTGTCCAAAATGAGAAAAAGCAACCAGTAAGTAACTGAAATTCATTTGAAAGACTTCAAATCAATACAGCTGATGTAAATACTGACAAGCCAACACCGATTCCCTTACAAGGATGCTAAGAATACTAGGGCAAAGAGTCTGTCAAATAACAATCACATCATTGAAATTATGGCACAATTTTCAAAGCAATTACATGTATTTAACAATTTAGTAATTCAGGACAAATTATTTTCCATAGGTCCGTTTACTTTTTGCTTGAATCTACTAATCTGAAGACAATATTTCCTCTTCTTCAGTTGGGGTCAGTTTGGCAACTGCTCAAAAAGTGAAGTCGGTGACTGAGTTATCAGTTACTGTTTACACGGATTGGGCAGTTGTGACTCTCCAATATTTCCACACATTTCTGAACTTTTGCATGATTTTTGTTACCTCTGTTTATTTAGTCACCCAGCTACATAATTTGATATGCACCTGTCGTCTGAAATCGTCTGCAGCGAGGTGCACTGTAAGCCATCTGTGACTAGTCATGTAACTTTCCTATTGACTGAACGTGCCATTTTGGTCGCCGAATGCTGTGCCGAAGATTCTCTGTCCATAATCTTAGAGATATGCGCGGAGGTTATTTAAACATGGCTGGGAGGTTTGGTGAGAACACGCCACTGCCTAGAATATTTATTCTGGGCATGTAATGCATGGGTCGACCCAGAGTGATTGCGAATTTGCTGGCAGTGTGCGACTGACACTGTGGAGTGGTTTCAACCTAAAATGTTGGTTGGTCAGTTGTTGAGTGAAAGCTTCTATTGCATTAGAAATATTGATCGCTCAAAGTAATCGGAGTAAACTCTTTCCTTGTTATTCAATTTCTACTCAGAATGACACCATGGAAATTAAAATATATAAATATTTTCTCCTCTGGAGAAAATTGACTTGTCAAACACTATCAAAAATTTATTTATTTATTTCTGATATTTCACCAGGACAGCCGGATTCACGACAGTTTCGTGTCTAATGATATAATATCTACCAACATCAAACAAAAAATTGTTTAAACTAACATAGGATTAACAAAATTAACAAAAAAAACAATTAAAGTAGCCGTACAGAAAGAAAATAAATAGGTCATGGTCGGTGGAATGCCAAGAGGGACAGTGATAAATGTTGGATATTTTATTTACAACTTCAGTTAAGTACGAGGGGGCAATACCCTCAAAATTAATGTGAAAATCATTGCTGGATGGACATCCATCTCAGCGTTCCAAAATTTCACGAAGAGGGGAGTCGTATCGTCTGTCCAATAATTATTCTTCCAGCACATTTTTGCACTGTTTCAAGTTTTCTGTATGCTTTATGTATTGCTCCGACATTTTGAATGATCGCAAAGGGACATAAGGTGTGATTTGTCATACCTAGCTCTTTCTGTATTAATACTTCCACTTTTCTACTTCTTGCTTATTCCATTTTAATTTTTTCATTGATGATAATTTCAATCATTTCATTTTGCTGGCTCTTTATAATGGCTCATCATTTACTTACGCGTTGATGCCTGTAATTCTATCAAGCTTACTTTTAGACCCTATGATCATCAGCTCTGTTTCGTCATAGTTCGTAACCAGGCAATTTGCATTTAGCCACTGTCGAGATCTCAACAAGTGCATGCGACAGGTTTTGTTCTAAGTCTGTACTAGTTTTACCGGTAACTGTCACTGTAGTTTTTTTCAGGAAACATGTCCACGATACCTGTGATGACCGATGATGGCATAAAATTCACATAAATCGAAATAACAGTGGGTCACTTAAAATTGGGTATTCAAGTTTAGTATAAAACAAAAAAAACTGATTCAAAAGATGAAGACGTACTGCGATCGAACCTAATTTATTCAGGAGCTAAAGGCATATTCAGAGTATAATTCTGGTGCAAGATACACCAAGATAACCATTTCATACCTTATGATACTCTTAAATACCCATTCTTGAACTGGGCGTTCATAACTCCAAACCCCCTGAAAGGCAATTATGAGCTATGAATAGATCTATAATTATTATGGCAACAACAGTTATTCAAGCAAGAACAGCTAGAGTCAATAAACCTTTGTCCTGCTTCATTTCACTACAGCTTTCCTCGCTATTTCTACAGCCAACGCACATACATGCAATGCATGACTCGGTACACTCTTACATTGTTCGCTTTACTTGCACTTTCCCAGCTTTGCCTTGAGTTTAGGTTTAATGTGAAGTGTCAACAAATTTACTCACCTGTCTCCGTGCCCACTGAAGTGCATGCACCTTGAGCAACCACTGGACATTTTTTTTCATGAGATAACACTGTGCCTTAAGAGGAAATTTCTATGCTTCAGAGAAAACTATAAGCAAGCTCAAACTTATAGCTGTTTATCAAAAAAGTCGCTGAAAACCTGGCTTTATCAATACTATAGCAAGATCTCCATTTAAGAAAAGCTTCCGACAAAACCACAACAGGCCTAGTGCCTGAAAAACAGCTTGGATGTGTCAATGGCTTTCGATGCGCAATCCCGATGATGATGGAGATACAAACATCATGGCTCGATATTCTTCATTAACGTTTGATGAGCTGCAGCAGCAGGTAAAACACTCAATGTAATTCCCTAGTGAGCCACTGGAGATCCGACCTGGAAGTAATCAAGACAATGTCAACCTAAAGATGAACCATTGCCCGTATGGCTCAGTTTACCGTTTTTAAAGCCAAACTAAAAAACTGTTCGATCTTAAATAACGTTCTTTCACTTTGCTGAGTGCACACAGGTTTATCAGTTGACATTCTAAACATAGGACAACTGCTTATAGCAGCCATGTTGCATGATAGGGTAGAATATCTAATGAATCACACAAACAGGTGCATGAGAAGACAAGCATGTACAAGTAATGGCAGGTGCATCTCACCATGGTGGAAGGAAAAGACAACTAAAGTCACCTCTCAATTTCACTTACGTGTCTGTAATATCAGGGTTCTTTTTAACAATTGTCATTTTTTCCTGATTTTACTTAAGCTCCAGCTAAGTTGGAGATGAATTAATTAACTGAGAAAACATTTTAAAAGAATTAGGCTACTGACTCCTTGTGTGATATTTTACAAAATTGTTGGCTTTCCATCAAAACAATCAAACATGCAAGCAGCACTCACACTTCTCCAGGCAGTGAAGTCGCTCTTCTGCCAAAACTCCAAGAGGGAGTATGGATTTTATTTTGAAACATGACAACGTTAAATGTATACGTCGTTCCAGCGGCAAATTAATACAACAGACAAAATGTGCTGGGAGCATTGGCGACACAATATCTAGTATCACAAGCAAGGTTTCGCCCTTTGAATTAAAATGATGTACTGATCCATTCTGCATTCGCTGGGGAATATGAGTGCCTGGGAATTCGACAAGCCTGACAGTGTGCTTCATTTTTATAAAAAAGAGATTAATAAAGTAGGCCTATACCACGTACACATATACGGGAATCCATATATCCCCAAAATTTAATCATACGGCTTGCATCCTCACAACTTCAGAGTTTTGAATGCAGAATTACCTTTGTGCTGTACTCTTCACCAACTCCTTCTGTGCGCGCAATACTCAAAGAACCGCCTATAACAATAACATCACGCAGACAGCACGCTCGCTGTCGCTGTCAGTAGCGATTAAGTGTGATCAACCGCTGATGTTTAAGGCGCTCTTGAAGCGTAATCTAAAAACTGCACGTGCTAAGTCAACCCACTGCCTAGTTGACTGAATGCACTTATCACAAGACAAATAAAGATTCGAAAATGTAGTGTGGAAAGACCTGGGCCTTCCTTTAGAACGGACACTAAAAACGGAACTAAGCGACCAACTTCTGCGAACCAGTGCAGAAGCTAATTATGACTTCTTTTTTTTAAACAAGGTTAGTTTGTGTACGTTTTCAATATGGGCGTTTCACAATAGTGCGCCTCCAGGAGTTTGCAACGCGTTGACCAATCACAGTGCGCGAAATCTTTCGACCCAATGCGCGTTTGGAAAGGATCGACAGATTTCGAGCACTGTGATTGGTCAACTCTTTGCAAACTCTTGGAGGCGCACTATTGTGAATCGCCCGTATTCGTTATCCTATCGTCTGCAGTCAAGCGTTTTGAAGACCTACTCCTCAAAACATCCATCAAATGACTTCTATACAACACGGAAGACCCCGGCTTGCGAAAAGTGAACTCTGAGTGTCTGGAGTCGGACTGGGAATTGCAGGTGACAAATAAGAACTCGGCTAAATTTGGTCGTCGTTCCCCGTCGTCGGCGGCGCAGATCAGATCAATGAATACAAGCTAATGCACAAACCGGACTCTAGGTGTTACACCCATTGGGTAACTCCCAAGTGACGGTTGACCTAATTTTGTGTGACGTTTAGCTAGACCAGTAAGTATACCTAAAAGCTTTCTTATGATTATCATTCACTTACCACTATGACAGGAAGAACATCGTGGGTGCAATGCACTAATTTATTTATGTCTCAAGAACAGGACACTTCAAAAAGATCTTATAGATCTTATTGCATTTTAAAAGAAGTTTTTAAGTAACCATTTTTAGAATAGAAATAAACCACTTCGATTCGACCCTAAAACTCAATCCACTGGACAAATCAACCGCTCCATCTCTCATCAGTTGAACTACCAGGTTGCATTACTACGTTGTTCAATTTTTGTATATTAAATTAGTGAGCTTCCCCAAGGACTCATAAAATCATAGAGCGGAATTTTCTCTTAACATTCCGAGACCTTTGTATCCTCAGAGAGCTGCTCTGGTGACTCCTGTATACTCTAGGTGAACATGTTCTCATTGGGTTTGGATACTCGTAAACCAAGAAAACAAGGTTTCAATTACTGTATCGAAGATCTTCAGTTTGTAATGCACTACAATCAAACAGTTCTTCGGTCAAGGCAAAACGCAACACAAGTCTCCAATCCAGCATCGTCGACTAAAGACATGTTAATCCTTGGAAACACGAACAAGACCTCGAGGAAGACACGACAACTTTGCTGTGTCATTACGGGATGGTTCACTTGTTACTTTGTTACATATTAACTGCGAAAATGACTGTTTTGATCAAAAATAAAGAACGACAGAAACCAACTTCGTACTAATCATTGTTTGACATTTTCCCGAAGCCGAATATACCCTCCGCCTACATCAAAAATATAAAGAAAGCACTCAAAATATGAGGAACGTAGATTTAGACGGCCCTAGACTTCGCTCTACACGGACACCTACTCATTTCTAATTTAAAACAACAGGAATGCAAAGCAGACAGTGTGTGAAATGATTACTCTTTCCTTGCCTGTTGGCTGAAAAAAAAAATCTTGAACATGTTCTTTAACAAGCCTCTCGGTGTAATGCAGCTTGTAAAAGGCATCTAACAAAATGTCAGGATCAGCGAAAATTTGAAATTCATGTGAACATTAAAGAACTACCAGAGAGAAAGGTCATTCATATAAGCTAGACGTCTCCAACCCAAATGTTATTGCCCAAATGTCAGGATTTTTTCGAGAAATAATAAACATTTTCCGAGAGATGTATGAGCCAGTATAATTTCCTTGATTTATTCTGATGTTTTGTCATTGACCTGAGACGTTGAATTACTTCATTACAGTGTTGTCAGTGACCTCTTCCAAAAAAAAAACAGTTAAGTTTGACCAATGCAAGACATTTCCACCACATTTTTTCATTATCCATCACAAGCAAATAGATGTTTCGCATAGAAATTTTCAGTAAATATTTACCAGTTGTTTATTACGGTACAGACTGGCAGTCGATTATGCTGATTAACACTATAGGAAAATAATCCAAAGACGGGGAGTACTTTAGAGAGAATGTCAGCATGCAGGGAATGCACTGCCAAGATAATGCTCTGTGTCATGAAATATTCATGCATTTTCCCACGCGCTGCTCTACAGTTCCTTTAAAGAGAAATCTACATTTCCAGAAGACTGCTGGAATGGATTAGAAGAATTTTTGAGTAGGCCTATTTGAGTAGTTATAACACAAAACAAACTGTGACAGAGTAGAACACCTGTAACCGTCTTTTCCGATTAGAGCATTATCTCATTTCATATTTGCAAGTTAATTTCAGTTTTATGAAATGTAGATTGACTCACCGTTTTCCCTGCGAGAAAGCCAACAACCACTATCGTAAGAGGCAACGCCGAGCGTCTGACCAGATTCATACTGGAGGACTCTTCACTTCAACCCGACCGTGAACAAGCCACTTGTCACGTAACGTGATAGCAGTCAAGACTTCCACGCCGTCAAGGTCCACAGCTGAAAGCTGAAATCTTCAGTTGGCCTACTATAGTTTAGCGAACGGTAGATTGGACAAAAACTGCAGGCTGATGAGCGGACTAAGTCGTCGCTCATTCACGATGAGAGTATTGTCGAAGACTGCAATCTGTAATTGGTCGCTCCACAGTATGTATGCGACGGCTCGAATACAGTACAACGTCAAAGATTCTGGAGTTGTTACTGCTCCCTCTCAAAAACAAAAGCTTTGATGCCTGCTGTCAAGAAGACCAATTGAATTTCAACAGATGTCTCTTCTGATGTCACAAATGAAATACTCTCTAGAGAACGTACCAAGATTGGAGCCTACAACATGGACATACTTGAAGTTCCAATACAGTCACTCACATCGTACTTGTTGCGTACAGGTGCACACCAGATTTACCTCCACTTGCAGAAAAATAATAACTTTCAGCGTGTTTCGTCAAACATATGCACAGATATGTCGATCAACCATTTCATTCGTGTTCAGATCATAGGGTAAGAATCAATCCGGCAATGCAGCTTACCCAAAGCCTGCATGATGCAAACTTCTCCCCTTTCAAATGCGAACAGGTGTATTTTTGTCCAGGAAGCGGTGAAATCTAAAGAGCGACTCCCTCTGCATTTGGTTTAAAGGCCACTGGGCTACGCTCGACGCACCACAAGATCAGGAGTGGAAGCGCTGGACTTTGTCGACGTTGTCACAGGTGCAACCACACACCAATGATTGGTGCATGGAGTGACCCACGGGCAAATGCACTGGAGATGTCGAAGTTCCCTCCACAACAGCCCATGGGCACAATCCGCTCTATCGTCTTTGCGCAAGCTGATTAGACTCTCCTCCAGGCGTTATTTGGTCAACGACAGGCAGTCCCCCGTGTTGAAGCACCGCGGTCGTCGGCAGCACGGGGGGGGGGGGGGTCAGGGATGGTTGTGATACCAATGCGTGGTGTCTCAGCTCAGGCCATGCATAGAATGTTTTCATAACATTTCGATCTATAAAAGTAAGAGAGAAACACAAACCTCTGATAATCGAAAAATATTTCAGCATGGCGATATATAGTATTGCTAAGAATCAGATCTGTTTTGTACACTAGGCACCTAGCTGCGCCGCAACGCTGTGGCTTGATATACCTCCAGGAGTTTCAATTGTAGCTAGAATTCCTGTTACATTCACTAGTTCGGCTATTACACAGCTGCAGCTATGAATGGGCCGTGCACTTACGTAGAATAAAGGTGACGAGAGGTTAAGAAAGAAAAATACTTTTCACGAACTGTGGGAAACATCAACAACAGAATTGGATGATGCTGCGTAATCTGAAGGGCAGCCACGTGCGGGGAGTTGCTATTGGTCGAGGGTTAACTCACGGCATGACTGGCGGCCAGTCTTGCGCGGTGAAAGATCGTGGTTTCGTGGGGCTGAATTGCATCTAACGAGAGCTTCCACTGGCTGTTTTGTCGCCTTTACGGAAATATATGCGCCTGAGCGCGTGTGCGGATGCTGAAAGACAAACCGTACAGTTGCAGTTCTGATTGCATAGTTGAAGAGTGATCACGTTACCTGTTTGATTAAAGAATCTTGGCGCAGGCTTGTAATTATGTCACTACACATTCATTCGTTCAGTGCATACTCTTTTTCCTCAAGCTCATTTTAAAGGTTACCTTGTTAATTTTTCTTGAGACAGAATGCAAGACTACACCGAATCAGATTTTGAAATCTGTCAGATTTGTGAGTCTGCCTGTTACAATCCAGTATAGCTAAATTGGAGCCAATTGAAATTACTCTCATTTATTTGGTTTCATTTCACAAAACATCTCTCCTGCCTTTATCTGTCGCCCACTGTGCTAACAATAATGTACTCCCAGTCAATCTTCTATCATTGGATGGTCTCCGAGCAAACCCCCCCCGCAAAAAATGCAACGCCAATGAAACAATGTTAATCGATTGACAGCACAGTCCGCAAGTCTTGTGCTGACCTTGTTTCCATGTCAAACTAGTTTTTTTTAAGTCATGCTTTTTCTTTCTGGGTCTCCCCCTTATTTCTTTTTTTTTCTAACAGGTTGCTGTTCACAATGTATTATTCAAAAAAAAAATTCCATAGTATTTTCTTTTCTAGGTATCAAACCAATTGACTATTGACCGCAACGGCATCGTTACAAATATACCGTCTGATGCACGGCCATCTTGAGGAGATCCCAGTGTATTCTATTTTCTCGTCTAATCCCGTTATTTCTCACAGCTAAAAATATAGCCAAAGGCAGAGAAGCAGGAAGAGGCACCACGTACACTGTCACTGAAATTGGGAAGGATGTTGCTCAAATATTCTAACCCAGTTTACTCTATTCTGCCAGATGGCTGACACGATTCTTTTATATTGATGTTAGAAAAAAGTAAGGACATATTGTTGTAATACCTTGAATGGAAAACATTTTCATTAGTGCAAAGGCAACAAATATAGATTGCCTGGGTAGAGAAGAGCTTAGAGTGTGTTTCAGCGGAAAAATTAATTAAAACTTGAAGTCGCTAGGAAAAATCAATGATTCATTAATCCATTCGCACACTTTTTTAATTTTTGGCTCACTGAATGTTTAAGTAATTTTGATGAAGCGGAAAAGCACATCCTACGTATATCGTTCTTTGACGCCGTTTGACGTGGACTGTAACATGAGACTAGGTAAACAGACGTGTGTCCAATACTTCATATAAATACACAGCCGAAATACCCCGTTATATGAATATCCCGTGTTAAATCGCACCTGGTTGACCCTTTTGGAAACACATGGCCTAGATATGACAAAGTACAGATAAAATGCACAGTCTCCAACGACTATGTCGGATTTTTTCTCTCAAACTGCGGGTAAGATACTCTTAACCAACTTAATCCCAAAAAATCGACGTACCAGGCAATATAGAATCAATCTTACTTCTCATAATTCGAAATACCATAGTATTCCAGATTCTCATTGCACCATATGATCTGCACAGTAGAAGTTTTTAACGATGGAAATGGTACCTGTGTGCGTTATGCACGCACAATTTTGAATCAGGTTTTGAGCAATACGCGACGATTACTGGCTACTGTAGTAACAAAAATATCAACAGGTTTAATGTTGTTAGATAAATACTCATTAACCCCAGTTTAGACAGGGGTATCTGAAATGAAATCAATCTGTCAAATTAATTGCATTCACGGGGTTAAGCGATGTTTCAGTGAATGCCATTACAAATTCAGAAATGCTAACGCAACTCGTTAACGCGTGAACGAAATTATTGATTAACGATTCGCCCGAATATAACACCTTTTAAAACGCCAGTGAGTTGATGATACGGGATGATAAATATATTCATGCTCCTTTTACGGTCACAAATGCAATAACCTGAAACTTTGTTCGTTTGGAACAAGCTATTAGATATTTACATAGAATCTTAATCATTCTCAATCAGTTCATGACGCTTGTCCTGTACGAAATTACGTATTTCGTCAAGAGATATTGGTGTGAAAAACTTAAAGCAAGAGGCGTCGCTGTTGCCACCTCGACAAGAGTACATCCTCATCAATTAGACCGAGCCGGCCCGGCTGCGGCAGCTCCATGGTGCGATAGTATACCACAGGGACGCGGGCAAAGACGTATGGGGCACCGCGTGAAAATTGATGAGGCGGAATTGTCTCCGAGTCTGGCAGGAAATGAACAACACCCGTCTCGCAAACTTCATCTACATCAACACTTGCGGAATTAATTAGTGGCCTATATCGATGTGTATTGACTTTGTACGTGGCCCCTTTGCATTGCCAGATCAGCTGCCAAACTGCACGTGAAATGTTGCAACACATTCGCGCTACTTACCGCTACAAATTTCAAAAAAGAAGAAAAGTGTGTTTCATTGATTAGATTAGATTTCGATCAAATAAATATATATGTATATATTTCTGTAAAATAAAGCAGCCATGCTGTTTAAAATGCTCGCTTTATATGTGAATAAAAACTAAAGAAATACGGTAGATTCAAGAAATCTGATTTAAGGACAACGATAGGAAGGAAATGATTAGGAACTTGGCCGAGTCAATTTCTTTCAATAATGCTAGGGTGGCACAGACACGGACGCTGACATCCGCGATCTCTTGAGACTTGACTTCGGCTTATAAATTGACTTTCTAAGCACATTCTGATAAAAAAAATCAGGATATACGGGGACGAATAACGATCACAGAAAAAGTCTGAACCCAATTATTGTTGGAGGGCATTTACCCCAACTGCCGCAATTCCACTGCCGTGACAAATTCTCCAAAGGTCTTGAAACAAACTTACAAATTGTTTGCAGAGGTGCTTGGTTTCTTGGACCCCCTTTCCGAGTTTCTATCAATTTTTGATCCTCCTGGAACTGTGTTTACACTTTGGCGAACTAATATTGACCAGGCTGACACTCTCTTCGGTTCCAGGTTATATTTCACTGGTATCTGGGCCGATTTTGACAACAAATCCTAATCACACCGGCTTAATCTTTCATCAGGGCTAAAGGGGGGGTGAAGGTGTAGTTACACTTTCGGGTCATTCTAGTAAAGTAAGCCAACATTTTTATCACAACTCGAAGGCCCAAGCGCCATTCCCGTTTATAAGTTCGTGTTGTGATTTGTTCAAGAACACCGAAGTTGCTTTAACTTTCCTTAGCACTCTAACAAGCTATAGCCAAAGATAATTCTCTCTTCTAAGTTGAAGCAGAATTAATCTTGTTACCCGAACAAAGGGGTAAATACATAATGTATGAATGAATAGCTTGATAGGAAAGATATGACAGGATAATAATTCTGTCCAAAAAAAAAAAAAACAGAGAAAGATGTTGCTGGGTTGAAAAGATGAAACACAAGGCCATCTTTTAACTAGGCAAGAACTATTTATACTATTTTACAACTGGATGCTTATTTGTATCGTCTGCAGACAGGAGAAGAGACACAATTTAAGGAAGAACTGGGGTCAAGGAATGAAGACTCACTAAAATCGGAGATGGAGGATGGTGTAACGAGTGTCCGTAATCTAACAAGCCATGAGGCATGACGGGAACGGGTAAACGGTAAGGTGCTCTGTCCCCAAACTTTACCCAAAAAATAACCACACAAAATTAATACGGACCATTCACAATAGTGCGCCACCAAATGTTTGCAACACGTTAGCCAATCATAACGCGTAAAATTTGTCTACCCTTTCTAAACGCGCATTGGGTCTACAAATTTTATGCCTGTGATAGGCCAACGCATTGCAAACTCTTGGTGGCACACTATTGAGAAACGGCCATATTATTCCTTGTTGATGGATTGCAATGTGGGCAATGACGCCATCTTGAATTACATCTTGAAATGTGCCACTTGTACAAGTGCGGAAAATATCCATACACAAGCAAATTGTGGAGGGATATACTGGAAAGTCGGGGTGAAAGAAAGTTTGCCTTAAAATTTTCCGAATAAAATTTTTTAAAAACTCTACAGTAGTTTCTCACCTTCCACTGAATACAGATTTTGGCACGTGTATCTCCAATTCATGCTCAATAAAAAAATCCCATCAAACACCATCGGAGCATCTAAACAGGCAAACTCAAGGGAGACATATGTGGTCTAAGTGAAATACACAAGTCAGGTCACCAGGCATGCATACTTAAAATTATGTCAACATATGAAACTAGGATAGGTTACAAAAGGCATTGCGCGTGTCAAAAGAAAGCATTTTGATGCAAAGGGACCCGTACGGAAGCATTCTCCTGTCAAGGAAGAAGGGACGAAGTAAAAAAAACCTTGATAATGAAAATGGAGAAGTGTACACGTCAGCCAAAGAGACAAATGACGGAGGCTGGCATTCAGTCAGACGCACAGCGGATATTTCATCTATTGATTGTGATTCCAACAGACATTCAACAATATTACTTCTCGGCAAGGAAGCTAGAATGACAGTTATATCTCAGAACAAGGATTGAGAAGGAGGGGATGAGTGTGTTTAAGCGCACGCACGTACGGGGGCTATTTTGAGGACTTTTTTCTCATAATGAATGGCATTGACACTGCTAAGAGATGATAGAATCGGATTATTTCGGGCAAAGCGGATGTGACTAGAAAAAAAAACCTCGGTTTCCTAGGGATGCCCCTAGCTATAAGCTTGGGATTGACATCGATGAAGCATAGAAAAGTCACAGATGAACGAATAAAGTGTGTAATCAACACAATAAGAAACGTCATTACAGATGTTAAAACTACATTATTACATGAAGGAACCAATTAAGACCAGAAACGAGTCCTCCAAGTCTTGTAGGATATCATGAACGTATATCTCATTCAGATCTTTTAGGACGGTCTAGATCACTACAGAACCCCAGGAAATGGAAAAGCAACTGCGATTGAATTTCTCATTACACCGAAAATTACCACTAAAAATAGATCTTCTGCTGGAGAATTACTACATGACGCATGCATGGCACGACTATTGGATTAGCAATCACTGCGTAATACGGCCAAGGCTACATCAGTTACTGTGCAAAGCTTACACCGAGCCCAATACAATTGTGGTTTTCCGCTATGATACTACTCTTCATATAAAAAAAATATATTACATAAAATTGATCCCGACATTTCTGGGAATATTTTTGTAATTGGCTTTTTTTAATGAATAAATGGAATGAATTTTGAACTACATAATTTGAACGGAGCTATATTCTGTAATAACATTTCGTTTCTCTAACAAAGAGCAGTTTTGCTGTTCATCCATCGTTTATCCTGTGAAAATAAAGGCACCGCTCACAGACCAATCGGTCACAAGACCACCATTACTCTTACCCTGTGATCGTATGGTGAAATTATTATCCTGGTATAGATGGTTAATATTTCTAATTTGCTTCGTTTAAGAAAGTCTGTTTCTGTTACTGAAGAACCATTCATTCTGGAGCGAACTGGATAACATTTATGCGTGGGATTCTGGGTGCACTGTGAAGACGAGGGACACATTCAATACTAACTAAACCACACTGACGGAAATGAAACATTCCAGATAAGATTAAACCATACAAACTTGTGGCGACTAATCAATTTACTACAATTGCACCTGCTGAATTAACTTTGCACCACGACAGAGGTATCTACTGAGCAAGTATTTGTGTTAGAAAAGCCTACATAGAAATAAGTCAACGATGAAGTAGCAAGTGAGGACAGAATATAGTTTCAATTTTCTTTGAGATTTTGCAAATAACGTCTCGGAAGGAAGAGATAACGCAAGAATTGAACATTAAGCTTCTTTCATATGAAATCTGCGCGTTTCATCCAGATTTACTGAAACAGTTTACGCATAAGTCCAACTGATTAAAGTAGACAGCTAGTACGCTTACCTCCCAAATCCCAACAAGTGGAGTTGTATTTGTTTGAAGTAATTGCATGCTTACATAGACAAAGCCAAACAGTATTTGTGGAAAATTGCCATCGTCACAAATTGAACCCCGATCAACGGATTGCTGACACTTTTCCACGCCTTTGTGGACTTTCTGTAATGCAATGTTGTTCCGTGTGTAGACATTATCAGAAGTGTACTTGCTACAAGTATAACTTGTGAAGTAGAAAGTGCTGAGGTTCCGCAACTAGGTTGAAGTGCAACCTCAATTGAATTCGCTCATTTGATACAATCTCTCAGAATCGTGCCCACGCATAACAGCATGAGTACGCCCCGAAGAAAAGGCGTGTATAAATTTTGAATGACACAGTTGCTCCATTTACGTCAGAATTCCGGTAGTCTTTGCCTCCATGTATGTTGCTTGCAGGTACTCTGATAAAGGTCTGCTGACTAACCATCACACTATCTTCGAAATTCTTTTACTAAAAGATTCCTGCGCATTGGTTATTAGGTGAGACCTTTAAATGTCACGATGCTTTGACGGATCAAGTAACTCCGGCACATGGTTCTACCATTCTTTAGAACGACTCCAATATGTACAACTAGAAAAATAGAAAAAACCTACAGCAGTATTTATGCACAAAAATTAGTTCAATCTATTTTCACATTTGCAAATATTTTCCCCTAAAATAACATAGCAATCGGCCAAAGTGGGAGGAAAAGTATTGTCTACGGTGCATAATCACAATTGACGGATAAACAATAATAAACTGCTTTGTAAAGTAAAATAGCGAAAAACTAAATAACGATCACCTGAAAATATCGTTACTGAAGCCAAACATAATTATGGTTATCCCCAAAAGATGTGCATATCCGTGACGAAAATAACGAGGATATATCAAAGCCAATAAGTACCTTCTTGTAGAAACTCTCGTAATATAAAATATGACGTTGCTGCACGAGACTTTCCTCCATACGGTGTATCCGTGGTTTATTCGCTAAGAAAATAGCAGGCCGTGATTTGATAGTAGCTTTAATCAGATTCACGGAGATTACAGGATTGAAGGAGTTCAGTCTCCTATCCCCCGATCCCGTAGGACCTGGGTCCAGGTGGACCGAGGCGGGTTATTCCGCCCAGCTTGTCGTTTCAGTTCGCCGACTAGGAGGCATCAGCGGTAGGTTAATTGGTTGGTGGTTTTGCACAGCGCAGCAGGTGCTATGCCGTTGATATAATTAAAACAATGCAAGCCAAGGGACGGGTTTTTCAACCATGCGTATTCATTTCCGTCCGGTTACCATCCCAAACAATATCTCTATCCCATAGACGAATACGTTTGAAGGAAAGCAGAGTTGTTGTGATAATGCGTTATTTGAAAAGGCATTTTGTTTGTTTTAATTCTCAATTACCAATCCACTTCATATAAATTATTTATCGGATGTAAACTTAAACGACTCCTGCACACAAACAAATCAAACACAAAAAGCGCCTGGATTATAGAAAACTGAACGTTAAGACAGGGAAATATTTATGGATAACAAAGACGACAAATACCCGCAGAGGGACTTGTCGTAGGGCAACACATTAAAACTATATGGGTCAAATTGACCCAGTATTGAAATCCAAATTTGGTAAATCCATTGATGTGTGAAAAAATAACATGTTTTTCGGGTCAAATGGTATCTTTATAAGTCATTTTTGTCCCTGAAAAGGATCGAACCAATTTTGAACCCAGATTCCCGGTTAATTTGGCATCGGGTTTTGAAGTCTTCTTTTCTAGGCCAGAGGAATTTAAATGACGGAGGCAGACGAGAAACGGGCATTTCATTCGTGTTTATATATATGGACGGAAATGGGGAGTATCCTGTCTGTATTTTTGTAATTACTATAAAGCTTCACAACATGATTAACGATTGCATTACTGCAGGTATTTTGTTAGATCAATTCACCATCATCAACGGTTCTCTTTATATTGTCTTTCCAAGGAATAAAAGCACGCTTCCCAAGACGGCTACACTACATGAGACAAGGTGACTTACAAACTCCTAGCAGAAGATTGTCCCTCTTGCTTGTTCTTCTGCAAAAGCTGATGCACTCTGTCTTCCCTGCCTCAAATACCAATCTTAAGCCCTAATCCCCCAACCTCATTCCAGCCCTTCCTAGCGTCGTGACAAAACAGACAGTGTACTGACTGCCACAGAACGGAAAGAAAAACATCACATAGAGGCTGACGCAGGGCCAGTTAGCTTAGATGTCGTCAGGCAAATCCAACAGCCCAGTTACTGCCCCACCAAGAATTAGTGTTGGTCCTTCTCGCAAATTTTCCATGGAAAAAGTCCTGTGATACAACAAACGAAGGGTTGAGAGACAACGATGACTGACACGAACAAAGGGATTGTCTTGTTGATATATAGATAGGAAGGGTATAGATATTCCGTAACCTTTTATCCTGTGACCTTAAATCCCTTGGATGCCACTTGTTCTGTCCTAAAACCTAATAAGATTAAACTTAAACGAGCACATAAACAAACAATCGTAAATCTAATTTGGAATTTCGAAATTTACACATATTACGGTACTTATCCCAATCAATTTAAGGCAGAACACAAACAGCTGAAAGCCTTACATGAAATATACAAAAGGAAAATATAATTATTGAAGCAAAAATCAATATAATTTCTTGATTCTTGAGGCATACATTTTCAAAGCTTGAAATCAGCATCGCACCGACCAAACATACTTCTTTATACCCGTAGCTGTTTCAGGGTTTATTTACTGTCTTTGTCTCCTTACAAGGGTCTGAATCTACCCAGGAATATAACCCCGTTTGCCCTGGGAACGTCCAGAAGGGCACACGTTTTGTATGATAAGTCAAACATTTTTCAGAGGGATTCATCCTCCAGATTAAATCATAAACCATACTCTGCCTGAAAACAACGCCTGTCAGCGCGTGTTCAATTATTTCGAGTTGCCCCAGGGCAAATTTCACTCTACTTGATTCGCAGCGCCTCCATGTTTCGACCTTTTACAGTTTACTTTTCTAAATCTGCCGTGACATTTATGAAGTATTCAGGGTGCTTGACACTGAATCACTGTTTGAAGTAGTATTTCTCTTGGGTTTGTTGTTGATGTTATCTGTGTCAAAGCACGTTTGTGAGATTTGGCATAGTGTGTTTCACTGTATTAGGCCACAAGACTTGGCTACCGCAGGATTTTGTTGCGCCTTATTCCCCCGGCACAATATATAAAATATATAAAATACCACATGAACTAGATTTAAAAGTGGGTTTGATTTTATTGATTCATGTTATCGTTCTCCAAAAATACCTATCAATCTAAGCAGTTTCAGAGTAATATACCTTAATACTCCGTGTCATACCTGCAAACCGGATTTTCTGGTATTGGGTAAACATCTCGAATATGTCCTGTTGACAAATTATCCGTAATTGCTCATTCACAACTTGAGCGCCAACCAAGCAAAAAGTGAATTTGCGTGAGTAACGAGCCGTAAAACCCTACCTGCTTCGGCCTAAAACCACAATCTAATAATAACTGCATTAAGAAGTAGCCAAACTCTGAAGAGAACGGTGCTTGAGCTTTACGGCTGAAGAGGCCGATTGTTTTTTTATATTAAATTCTTCCGAGGCAGTGCAATTTCAAGGGCTTCTTCAAAGACTTGCCGCTCAGGTGAACTCAAGAGGCTCAGCCAAGCGACAAATTGGAAGATCGAGCGGACACTAATTCGATTCTTTTACCTGCAGGTTACAATTTTATTGGCTTCAGCGTTTAGTCCAAACGCCTGTTGAACGTATTTGCATTTTGTAATCGCCTCTGTTTTTGTTTTGCGCATCACACACGATTTCCAAACTGCAGTTCTGATAGTATGATTTTATATAAAATCAAGATCTATCCAAATTTCAGAGTCATTATTTGCAAAGAACTTCAGATATCAAAATTTCGTAGAGAGTCATGACAGTGATTACAAGAAAGTCATTCCTTTGGAACCTGTTACCCCAACCCTATAGGAATAACTATTACTTCGGTTCCTTAAAACTGTTAATAACATTGCATGTGGCTATTTCTCTGCATTTCGTTTGTATCAGCAGGTAATCATACCGATATTTCCTTACTTGTTGAAGGTTTACACTGATTTTGATAATTAAACGCCATGCAGAAAAGAAGATACTGTTCCCACCCGCGGTCAATGATTATGCTAATTTATATTAACAAAGAGCTTTCATTTTAATTAAGTGTTGTTTGTTATTCAAATTTTTTAATGTTAATTTCACATTTCTTTTAAAGTGTATGTCTTTTAACTACATCTTTAAAAAGTCTCACAATTCATGTTTGTATAAAGTAATTACAGTTTTTCGACTTCTCCAACAAGAAAAAAATGATAATTGCAATGCATAGTTTAATTTGCGGAGGATGAAAAGAATCAGGTGATGTGAGTCCTTTTTGGTGACAATAACTCGAGTAAGAAGATCTTATGGCTTGCCAGTTTGGCTTTTGTGACATTCCTTTTGAACTGGCTTTCCTACAGTACCGGCCAGGGGCTTTTGTTCACAGTTCTATTTTGGGAAAGGTGTGTAATGGGGTTTTTTATCCTTTGGCAGGGGATAAAACAAAATAGGGTATATGGTGAGAATATTTGATGTTGACACCGTGAACACACGCCTAGAGTAAGGCATCGTTGGTTAGTTATTTAGCTGTCTCGTATGTGAACAAATTGATCGAAGTGTAGCTGTAATGCTTTTTTTTTCTTTGACACAATTTTTCTTTATTCTTCAATGTATGAAAACTCTTTCACATTCCTATTTGGTTAAGTACATTGAAGGGTACATTTTTAAACAATTAAATCATTTCTTTGACAACCGAGGGCACTGTTGCTGTGAAGTCATCTAAAGAAGATATGGTTCGGTGCAAAGGTGTTTCTGTTCATATTGTGGTCCCAGAATTAACTAAATGAAAAAATTCTAATAGAGGATCGATGCTTTCTTATTGCTGTGCACATACAATAACAATGCATCCACAAAGAAAGGAAAACTAAGTCCAGGAAAATCAATAAATACGCAGGACTTTTTGTATAAAAAAACCAGTCTATCACTGAGGCTTTCTTCCTGAGATGCCATCACAGTTTTGCTCATGAATACATAAATCCTCATTAGCATACAAACCAAAAAGGCGGTAAAATACCTTTTGAAATTGTGAAACAAATATTGCAAATGAGATTATCTGAGACACAAGGGTGCATTTTAAAGGTTTGTCTTAAAACACATTGATTGCAGGTACCCTTTAAGAACTGCAAATATCAGAAACTGGAATCAAGTTGACAGTGAATCTACCGCGGTGCAAAAGTTAATGGTAAGGCTACAGGGGCTGTATATATATCCATTCTGTGTCAGATTTAAGGAAAATCATTAACGTATTTTTATCGATTGACCTGGCATAAACAATGGGCCTATGCGGTATTCCGACACCGCATGCTCAAAATGCTGTCCGTCGGAGGTCATTCGAGAATAGCAATACGTGCACGAGAGGTTCGCCTCATAAGCACGGCCATAATGCCAAGCTACACGCGCTGAACATGTTCACGCTTTTGTGCGCTTTGCTCTTAATGGACTTGCATTTTACCACATTAGCTCATCAGAAGAAAACAAAAGTCTATAGGCATTTGGCTTCCTGACTGAACTGTGTCTGAGAGTCGCCGAATACAACGCTTAAAAGGTTGGGCACAAAAAGGAAACCATTTGCAACCAAGCACTTATAATGCCCAATTTAGGGGTGTGAAATCTGTTTCCTTTGGGACGTGAATTCAACACACCACATGAATCCATGTATCAACTTAGTCCAAAGAAGTCACGAAATTATGTGTCTGCGGCTCTGCAATAAAAGCTTGAACAGCGCCATCAACGTTTTCAATCCTTCACTCTCAACTAAATTGTACACAGGCTGATCTTATAGGTCGTTCAGACATCGACTGCTTTTTTTTTTTACTTTAAACGCGCAAAATGCACTCAGGCCTTGAAGTCATGTAATTGG
Source organism: Acanthaster planci (assembly GCF_054643075.1). Lineage (NCBI taxonomy): Eukaryota > Metazoa > Echinodermata > Asteroidea > Valvatida > Acanthasteridae > Acanthaster > Acanthaster planci. The sequence goes on from NC_141793.1 coordinate 13,698,635, forward strand.
ACACTCTCATGCGCTCAAGATATCGCTTTTTCGATTCATTTGAATAATGCCTGCCCGAAGAAAACTGAAGAACCTGATGTGAGCTGAACTTATTCTCATGTAAAAAGCTTCTAAAGATAATGTCATTTTTTTTAGGTTTTTTATTATCTACCGTTAATGGTGACTTACATACAAATATAAATGTAGTCAAATGCTGTCGATATGTTTAATAATATTGTAAAAATAAAAAAGTGTCTTCGTAAAATCAAAAATTCTTTGGCCTTGTAAATCAAACAAAATTTAAAACCTCTCACGCAAACGGACGTTTGTGACAGCCGATTGAAAAAGCCATGGCAACAGATTCGATCATAGTAGGCATCATAATGGAGAGTTATACCTTGGAGAACATAATACGTCAGATTTACGATTTCTACGATCACGTGAGGGATTTTGAGAAAAGACTATTTGCAGACTATTCTGAGAAGAAGGAAGTGGAGAAGCATTTAAAGATTTGAGGTATGAGGCAGATTTGTTGCCTGGTTATAAAAGTATGTAGCAGAGTCCTGGACAATGCTTCCGTGTAGCAATGATTTAGTCTGTTTCGTTATCAACAAAATTACATCGAACCAACGTTCAATAACATGCTCATGCTTCCTTATACAAAAGGTGAATATAATCGACTTAACCATTTTAAATGCTCAATACTTAGACGATTTAATTTCGTCATGAAACAAATGCTTCGTACATTTTCTGCATTATCGTCATGTTGCTCGGGGGGAAGCAAGTTGCATCCATACCGCGTTTAAAAGCTTCAGTAGCAAATGTTGAAATAATTGAATCATGCGACAGATGCACGTATTTATTCACGCTGTTACCCAATTTTCGTCCAATAAATACTTTAAATTTGTGTCGTAATGCGGTAGTTCGCTCGGGGGAAGGGGAAATACTGGCTTTACAGAAAAATGACCGTGGACGAGCGCCCTCTGAAATCGAAGAACGAGTCATGAATAAGTTTTCTCAGCCAATTAAAACATACATTAAAACGGTAATTTCCGAATTTTAGAGGAAATAGAATATATCTGAAGTAATCGTGACTCATCCTGGCTAGGTCTGAATAGGTTTTCTGGAGTCCCGTCAGCAAATTAACCTCTTTTGCTCCGATGATCACGAATTTAGGTTAACATCCTTCGGGCTGTTATCAAACTGCGGTCATGATCTGCCCAATATTTCAAACGCCTGCATTCAAACGATTGCATTTTCTCGACCCCGTGTCTTTCGCAGTGATGGGGAGACGTCTCACTTTTAGACCCCAGGGATCACTCCGAGGCACCAGAAAATTTTTGTCTTATAACTGGAACGCTATTCATTTCAATTTATAAAAAGGTACGAAAAATAGACTGAGAACAAGTTTACTGCGTTGTATATTAAATGTACCAATAGTTATCCAGTCTAATTTCGCAGCAACTGACAATTTCTGAAATATGTGGATTCTTTTCTTCCTATATGAAGCAAGACATGGCACGGAGAGCACTCCCCCCAACACACACACCTTTGTGTTGGTCATTATTTAATAGGAATCTCAGGAATTCTTTACAGACATCTAGGGGGATGTGGGATTGGACATGTAAGGGGGGGGGGGTTACCCCTCCGTCCCATATCTTGCTGGGTATATTTTTTAATTTACAACCTACACTACACGTACACTTGTGCAAGTCACGGCACCCTATTGGTCGAACATTTATTTAACGCGCGCGTACAATCTGTCTATAAACATTGTAATACCCCGTCGTAGCTTCTAGGCCTAATTCTTTTCGCCAAATTGGTGTATAGAGGTTTTTCACATGACGTAACATGACACACAAAGGTATTTCAGGAAGTGTCCATGGAGGCGCATTTATTTTCGAATCTGAATGTGTATTTCCACTGGCGACTTCGTGTATATCTGATTGTTGATCATTGATCTCCATTATATAGACTGGATAGGACATCGCGTCCAAAACGCGTCCCGCGTATGCGTATTTTCAGGAGGGTAAATAACGAGCGTTGCCAATTTCGTTGCGTGTACTTTCGAATGGAGTTTTTCAAAAACCGTATGACGTTTTTGTGCTTCACTCGTCAGATTTCGAAGAAAAACTGAATTCTCCACTTGAAATGGATAAATTTGGAAAGAATAATGGTTGAGGTGTACGCAGCAGTGAATTACCGTAGATCAACGTCAAGTTTGGAAGAAGGAACAGAAGGAAATGTGAGTCGCACTTTTCAGAAAGTTTCGCAAGTTGTACTTCATAATGCTTAACTTTAACCCTATATAGGCCTAGAAAGAAATTTATGACAGTCTATCTAGACTATCAGGCTTTCATATGAAACGTCACTCTCTCGAAGTTGGGACTGTCTGAAATGTTACTTATTGGCAACTGAGTGGTTTCAAAAACTTAATGACTAATTTGTCGTTTATTTTCCCCCAGATTTCACTGGAAAATCTCCAAGTCGTGTGACAAACAATGTGATATGAGTGGTAGAATTCGTCTTTGGGACAGAGATGAACCCCTGGCCCGGACTCTGGGCTTCAAATGCTGAGCAATTTGGATGCAGTCGGGTCCAAAAATGGCACTATTTGGCCGTTTTGCAGAGGGATGGTTTTTCAAAATGGCTACTTTTCTGGGCAGGGATATTTTCTTCATTTTAGGGGTGGTCTGCTTCTGGTGAAAATTTCTCAAAAATTCATTGGTCAACCCCCCAAAAATTGAAAGGAAAATGAAAGGGGACATGTCGATTATCGTATCTGTGCAGCCCGGACACCTGTGAGAGTTGTATTTTCAAAATTATTGTATTGTAAAAGTGTGGGGATTTATCATTGCTGTCTATGGGAATTTATTTGTAGTGGAGCACCCACAAACAATGCACAATGTCCTATCCAGTCTATACGGAGATTAATGGTGTTGACAGACTTCAAAGGTACGCCTGTTTCCGCGCACATCCGTGTTAAGGAAACCTCGTTCCCATGGGTACGATCTTACCACGCCATATTGGTTCCAATCGTGCCTTGCGCGATCTAACCCAGCTTGTATAATTTAAAGAAATATGGAAGGGCTGCGTAGCAGCGTGATCAGAATATCGACAAGAATATAATATCAAATCGGTGCTCTGAAATATGTGATTTCAGTTGGTAAGTGAGTACATTTTTCAGGGCAAGCAGATTCACTGTGATATTACATTCTTGTATCATTTAAATATACCACTATTTGGGATATTCAAATTAGGTTGATCAGTGTGTTTACGCGCGACACAGATTCGCGCGTGCGTGATGTGCAAGAGAATACGCGGGCGCCAGGGAGCAAATTTTGAAATACGCGTGCAATTCACTTTGCGTTTATGTATATTCATCCTGCATAGCCAGTCCGCGTCATTTTTGTATTTTACACGACTAGGGGCTAGTGAAGGAACACGCACACAGCCCATGGAGTCGAGGTTTATGCTAAAGCGCCTTTCCATATGCGCGTCAACACTTGCGCCAAGCGTTGCGTTCGGCCGTCAAAATCGCCCTGGGAGCGATTTTAACGGCTGAACGCAACGCATACCTGTGTTAAGTTAATGGAGTCGATTTTATGTCAGTGAAAGTGACACGCATGAACACGTCGTGTACGCAATGCACGAAAGTTCATATGGAAAGTCGCCTTAAAATGAACGCTAGCCGTCAAAAATCCCTTAACTGAAAATACTCCATACGGTAGAGGTTTTCCTTCCTCCTCTCGCCAAGGTAGTGAAACATTAATTAACCCTAACAGTCCCAAATCCTCCAATTTCAATACGATTTTAAATACACCTTAGGAGGTTAGAGTTTTAATCCAGTATACTCAACACACATCATTACTGGGGTACATTACGCACTGACGTCATGAATAACGTCAGCTTGCATGAAATTCAGGGTCTTTTTGCAAACCTCCTTGAGGCGTAGATTTGCATACACACTCCCCTTACCTCGGTATAACATGCGCATAATCGTCGAGTGTTCCGTTTTTATGGAGTTTGGATTCCACGAAGCATGTCAAATCAAAGACCGTAGAAAGGGAGACAGGTCACGTGATAAGGGGATCAATGAGGTGGTGCAGGCGATACCTTCCATAATTTTTGTTTTAATTCAAGCTACATTTTTACCATCGTTGTGTTGTGAGGACGCACCTTTGCGCTCCTGTTCTACCAACGGGCTTTGTATTTTACTTCACAAGGTGGAATTTCGTATACTGTGCCACAGGGGGAAAATCAATGATGGTGTCAAGTCAGCATCCATTAGCGCATGTGTCTTGAAGGGTCTGTCGTTCTAGGGGCAAGTTTATCGAGCACTCAGCCCCCATTTTTCGCTAAAAGACGTCTCGGAATGTGTTTGCAAACACGGGAAAGGGCTGCAGCGGAAACAGTTGTAACGCGCCGAGCGGTGAACGGGCCAAGTGGTGTTTATTTTGGGAGAAGAAAGTGGTGGTGACAGACCAGTGCACCCCGTGCTCAATGAACATGTTTCGGCTCATTCAAATACTTAAAGCATCTCCTGAGAACCGCCGCGAAGGGTATGGCAATTTGTTATGGGGAAACTCTTTACAGAGGTTGCTCATTTGCAGTTCATACTACAGCATGTGTGAGAGTGTGAAACGAAGAACAGCGAAAGAAATAAACGAAACTCAATTGAGAGTGTATATATGAACAAGTTAGTAAAGTATCTGAGGTGTCAACATCAGTACACGTTTTGCAAAGTAACCCTTTGTCATGCCTTTGAGAAAATGTTAGCTTGATAATTCAAAATCTTTTTGTAAAAAAGCTGTCCCAGATACTCAATGCGACATATTCCAGAAAACATTAAATTGTACAAGGATTCAAACAATTTTTTCATAGCAAACATCAGATAGAGGTTAAGATAATCTTAAAACCGAACATTAAAAGCATTATGATGATAACTGTGAAAGAAATTACGCAAAACACTACTTTACTTCTTAAGCTTATTTTCAGTGCTGAAAAGTTGGGAGTCTTAGCCAAATTATGACTAGTGATTAAGCCACGTAAGCCATCTAACATGTCTAATCACCTAACAACCTGCGAATAGATTTGATTTCATGAAATGGCCCAATTTTAAACACGAAAGTAAGGTCAACCTCAGAGCGACGTTTATTGCAAGTCTGACTGTTCTGATAGCCTTTACTTAAGGGTCATCATGACGAATAATATCTCCTGAGGCTCTCTATGATCTGAAAATGCTTGGCAAGAAAGCAAATACTTACCAATTCTTGCGATGACCTACTTTCTAAGCTTGAACGGTCTTGTGGGACGCCAGGCTGTTGGAAGGAAGCAGAGACAACAAAATCATCATACGTAACTGTCGTTCTGGGAACTTAAAAAGGACAATGGTCTATTTGGACATCAAAAGGAATCCCACAAAACGTGCGTGTATCGTCTTCTTTATGGACAATTTGGACAAGTGTGCCGCTGTTGCGCTGATGCCACTCACCAGATCTTACTGTTCCTTGTTGAAACTGCTTATGTTTCCTAGGCGTATCCAGTGTGGGCGGCCATGCATGGGGGCACCTTTCCCACGACGGATTTTCATTTTTCTTTTTTTACAGAGTACTTAATAGGTGAGTAGGAAAGAAAGTAATCGGTAAATTTATTTATCAAATATCAGCACCAAAACCCTCAGAAAACAACACCAGCAAATCAAAGCCAGGATATCAGGACCGTAAGGCTCTTGATTTTTTTTTCTCTCCCAACATCATGTTGAATGAGCCCAAAGCCGCATTCGCTTCTAAATCCCCCCCCCCACACACACCATAGCTGGATACGCTGCTGGATATTTCTGTTATGGGCAGTTAAATCTGCCACCCACTTCTAACAGATATTGCTTAATTATATTCATATAGACAGCACGAGGTTTTACGCCTTCGAACCTTGGTTGTTAAGGCCAATATAGCAGTGTTGCGGGGTATTAGCGGAAATACAATTGAATGAACCCAATGAGAATGACAAAACGAAAGCAGTTGTAACTGCAGTTCCGTAATCAACACTTGTTCAGCATAAGTGAGTACGGTTATATTCAGACAAAATTAAAAGTCAGCTAAACTGCATTAAAATTGACAGTTTGATCAACTTTTGAATTATATTGATTATTAACTATACACTAAAGAACGACGCCATTAGATCCACTCATTGCATTAAGTACGCTAAGGAACAGCAAATTTCAGATACAATCACTACACCAGACACGACAGAATACGGAGATTAATTGGGACAGAGTAATTGTGTTTCTGCAGCCCAGGGCAATTTATGGTAATTTCGTAAAGGCCTATATATATGAAGTCTCGACGACTTCATAATTCTAACAATCAATCTCGTGCCACATGGTGACGAGGTAGTTTGCCTATCCCCTGCTAAACGTACAGCTATACCGGGAGTCTAGCTACAGACGGACAGAAGGGGAGATTTTGCGTTTATCCACCGTCGCTCTTTGGCGCCAAACGAAGGGCCACTCGTGCGCACATTAGTGCCTCTCGAGTGCGACTTGCATGGCGTGCAATTTGTTCAAATGCCCCGGGCGAGGGGCATGAAAACATGCCCCCTAACCACTTGACTAGGGACCAAAGGTGACTCGACATAAGACTGTCTCATATTTTCTACCTTTCCTGCATGAGCTTTTTTATTCCGGCCCGATGTTACCGTTACGGCTGCAAGGAATCGGGTGGAAGCAACGAATGAGATAAAAATAAACAATGGAAAGCAATTACGGAAGTCATTGGAACTGGACCGAAATGAGGTCTCCAAATAGATGGCCAAGCCCTGAAAGCAATTTGTCCAGTTCCCTGGAGAAAATTGGCTCATCTTGAACGTTGCTTAGCTGCCATGCTTTAGCATTCAACCCACAAACGTTACGTACTTCTTCTCGCTCCCATAAAATCTCCAACGTATACCTACTCCCCAAAAGCGCATTTTTTAATCGAAATACCATTGAGTACGGAAAGTGTGCTTTCGGATCTGCTGTTGGAAAGTACACTTAAGGATGTCCTACTTCTTTCCCTGTTGACATTATTTTCACGTCTTAAAACCATCAACATTCAACTTAGCAAAAACGAGTGGCCCGATTTCTGTTCCAACAAGATTGACCAAAGTATGATTTCACATTACCCAAAGTGCACCCCCAACAAGACCAACGCACATGACTGTTGACTTACCATTTGTCGAGAATCTGTAAATTTATTCGATAATTTCACCCACGAAGAAATCTTTGAGCCTAATTTCGCAGCGACAGCCACAGAGATGTTTGTAGGTTGGAAACTACTGTGCATGTGTTCACAGCAAACTCACAGCTAGGGACTAGACTACATTGTGTTCGAAAACAACGCCACCAACGGTCCACACAGTCTACATTTTGTAGGCGAAGTTATGCTATTGTTTCAGAGCAGCTAGCGCTGTTCGCGCCAGAAGCGAACAATGAGCTTCGTGTGTGGATCGTTTTAAAGGGGAGGCAGCTTTTAAAATGGTTTTTGACTAAAATCGGTTTGGTCTTGTTTTTTTCGACTGTACCAGGAAAATGGTAGAAGACACTGAGAATAACACAGTGGCCAAGTTACACTCTTTCAATATGAATGCCAAATGCAGGTCCAGAGCAGTTAGGGTTGATTTTCAGACGCATTCTAGCATGATTTCAAAGCTTCATGCTGTCTGACTGATTTTGAAACTATTACTGGTTCTCTTTTGGGGGAGGAGATGTGTTGATTGGGTTGGATGGTTGAAATGGTATGGCAAAACATCACCAGTTAGATAAATTCAGTTTAAGAAATGCAACGTCGATTTGGTCAACTGCTATAAATTTTCAAAAGCTCGTACAGTAATCTTCACTTGTACATATATTTACCGACAATAATCATCTTTGGTTGATCTTACGCGTCGAATGACCTTTTGCTCTAGTTAAAAGTGCAGACGAAAACACACAGGCCCGAGAAAGATACTGACCGACCATGCAATACCACGGTCAAACGCGAGCATAAAGTATAAGGTAAGGATCACTTCGATGTGTAAGTGAGGTCTACGGCCGCCCTTTTATTAAATAGTTCGTGGGTGCTTTACCCTAGGGGTCTTTCCAGGCGACATCAACATGAGGTTCATTATATTTATATTGTACAAAAGACAGGGCATTCTAGACTTACATCGATCAATAAAATCACGGGCCCGTCGGCAGAAGCTGATCAAATTATAGGCATGCCGTTATTAGGCCAACACTCGTGAATTTCTCCCCCGCCCAAGATGTCTCAGTTTTTAGTCAAGGGATACGGAGAATACGAAACGGTTATTTTGGGAATGGAAGGGGACCTGAGTTCTGCCTCTTTATACAGGGATCCATTTTGTTGGACAGCCTCTGGTATTTGTTCAACCTAGCAGCAGCGCCTTATCGAGAGTGTTGGGAAGGAGACACCACAGGGAAGAAGGGGAATAGGGGATGAAAGTGTGCGGACACTGAACCGAATACCTCGCATCTTTTTCAGATTGTGATTTAAGGGCACAGGCTTTTGGTACTGGGTTTGGCTAAATGGCTCACTCTTAAAACTTCGTTGATATATTTTCGATGGTTACAGAAACTTACCAAAATGATAATTCCGTTTCATCGTCATGGTATATGTACAAGTTCTACCTCCCTGTTATTGTTATCCAACCCAACAATACCGTAACTGAGGGGCATTGCGCGTACAAAGCCGATAGCGAAAAAAGTACTTATAAATGATCGAAGAAATGATAAGAAAGGCCTCCTATTCTTCCTTCAAAACTAAGTACAGGCCAGTACAATCCAAGTGCAATTGTACTGTAGAGCAAACCACATACCGATACAGCTCGCGGGGTTTCTTCGACGGAATTTAACAGATGAGTTTAGTGGGCCAGTCCCTTGTCAATTTAAGGAATCCCGCTGCCAAGGAAAAAGGTTGCTATGAAAGAATTGCCAAGGACACTATTCTGAAGTCACGCTCGACAGCTGTTAATTTCACCTTTAATCGCTCTCCGAGAGCATGACTGCGCGGCGTCCGACAAAATGCCTGACTTCAATATTGTGCTTTTCATTTCCCGAGTACGCATACTTGACATCGAAGAGATGTCTAAAGAAAACAATGTGAACTCTTGAAAAGCTAAAAAAAAAATCGATCGGCCTGGGTAAACCACCGGTAGGGTTGGTTAATAGCAAAACCTTTTATGAAAATACGCATGCTCCTGCAGCAAGTGATCTTGAAAGAGATCTTGGCAAATAGGTTGAATAATATTTTGACTACACTAAGATACACAGCGACGCGTGACTGGCCGTCTCATGGTGGCAGAGAGCCGGCGGCTGGCCGGCTTGAAGCAAGACATCTTTTAGAAAATCTTGACGCAGCAAAAGAACGGGGGCGGACTGAGAGTGCTCAAAATTTCTCTCATTTTAAAAGTTTAAATAGACAGTGAAAACGGAAAGTCTAACTTCCGATTTGTATTACTTGACTCTATTTTTTACCTTGTGAAATCTTAAGCTTATCCGACAAGACGTCATTACTGTAATAGAACTCAACTCATGCGCTTTGTTCTGAAACTTGACGCAAGCCCACTTTGTATCTTTGGGCTTGTTACTCCCAGACCAATGAGGCAATTAATGCGCGTGTAAATCCTGCAGGTGATCGTAACGTCCCCACAGGAATGGCTTTTTATTGTCAATTCAGTAATGTAATGTGTTGTACCAAAGTATACCAATATTGAGGAGGATTTCCCAGCAAAAATATAGTTTTCTCGCCGTGTTTGATTTACTTTTCTGAGAAAAGTAATTCGAACACGGCGAGAAAAACCGTATATTTAATTAACATGCGCTTGGAGGCCTGCGTGCTATTGCTGGATGGATTCAAGTAATTCGGACACTGCCTAACCAAATTAGATGATAACATTAATGATAAAAAGCACTTCCAGTCACCAGGATTAACTATAACTATAGGATTAATTAATACTGACAACCACGGCAAAGTCTGATATATACTATATACATGTAAATGATACACGTGATGTTATACAATGATCAACATAACAATGACAACAAAACAGTTAAACTTTCGGGTGGTTATTACCCTGTTATGAATGAATATAGTAATGAGCTCTCTCTTCTCTCTCGAAACGATTATCGGGCGTATCAAGTCAATAAGAATTTCCGTATATGGGAAAGCCCAGCAAATTTTGGTTTCCGCAAACCCCACACAAGCAGGGACGTGCGTATTGATGATCCTGTCTTCATTAACTTGTGGTATCGAACGGAGGAGGGGAACGTACTAATTAAGATGCAGTTGACGACGGCACGAAAGTGAGGGCCACAAAATCTGCACCATGCATTTTGCGCCAGTATCTTTTCTAGCCCCTTTTTTTTCAACGCCAGGGGGCGCGTTGCAACTTAAGATCCAATTAGTCTCTTTTCGTCAAATGTATGCGTTCTCACGTGGGAGCCTGACGATGTCTAAGCTGAGTGTATTACAACCACACCTTCAGCATCAGACAATGGAATTAAAGATACAACATGTGTTTTGTTTTGTGGTTTTTTTACAACTCACAAGTCTAGCGATGGTATTGCAAATAGTTTGAGTTCAATAAGCCATTTTGAGAGACACCAAGGCAAGAAACCAACGCAGAAAGCTTCCGAACTGTTAGAGACATAACTGGTTACTTTAACTTTTGGCACTAATTTGATCTATAATGCAACACGGCTGACTGAGAATAACTGCATATCGCTGCACTTGGTAGGAGCTATTCTCCAGGTCTCAACCTATTTTAAGCTCTAAAAAATAAGAGACCTGAGTTCACCCCATCCTGCACAAAAATTGGCAGCTGTACATTATCAGATTCTCCAGACTGGAACATTTTCGAAACAGCTTTTACGGCGTTTTCTCTTTTTTGCCTTGGAACATGCTGTGAGATTAATTCATCACTATACTTCGCTACTTGAAATAAGCATGCTACTTTTGGAGTGCTCACCTTTTTGAGAGGAGAATTATAGAAAAGGTTAATGGTGTCATTAAAACCTTCCGGAGAAATAGGATCTGTCTTCGGTTATTGCGGATTAGACAGAGAAGGGTCATTTGGAATGGAATAAATAGAAGGCAAAACCAGTCCATCATGGTTTTTCAATTACAGTTCAGACATTAATGCTTTGCTATTTTTACCGTCCACCTGCTACACCCCCCCTTTCATTTCCGACTCCTCTTCAACATGCAACCAGTCGGGATACCCTGCATGTACACGTATCTGAATTACTTGTGTCGAGAGAAACACTTTTTACATGAACCCAGACCATCCAATATGCCTACATCCTATCTGAAGTCACGGCAATAAAGACATGCTGAAAAAAATTACTTTACAGATGCACTTTTCATTAACACAAATTTTTCGGTTACATTACGAATAGACTTCGTGAATAGCAATATAGACAAATGAAATATGCTTGCTTGCCGGTATCTATTTAGAGTCTGATTTTTACACATCTCAATATGTAGTATTTTTTTATGCACCGCGTTAAAACTCCATGATATATGCCAGCTGAAATGGTAATGAAACCACTCCCTAACTGATCGAGCTCTACCCTTGAGCGAGTGACGTTCTGTTTCTAAGCTAACTTCTTGTCTGTGATTTGTTTGAATAAATAAAAGACAACATGGAACACGCGGATAGTAATTATTCTTTGAATTCTGGATTCTCTGTGGTTGGATTCAAATATTAAAACGCTATCAGTATCTAAGTGTTGTATACATGCAGGATTTATGGGCCCTATCAAAAAGGTTGGACATAAGTCCAGAATGAGAGAACAAAATGAATAGAGTTTCAACATCAGACTCCGGTACGTGTGGAATTGAATCCGATCATAATTGAGTCCCTAGAAAGCCAACTCTTGGCAAGTCCTCTGATGTCTCAGATGTCGTCTCCTATTTTAATAAAAGCAAGTTATGGGCAGACATCGGCACCCCTCATACGTCATCCAAGTTGCCATTCCTGTTGACACTGTGGTATTTCATAGCACGGGACCTAATGTGTAATACATCTTTTATTCCGCTAGAATTTTATGAGGTTCCGATAGCGACAATGTGGGTATCAGCCGTGATGGCGCGCTTGCAGGTGCCATGCCAACAACATCATGCACATCCAGAGATTAAAAATATAATCTTAAAAAGCAGTATATGTACAACTGTTTTTGTGACGTGCATATTTGGGAGTGAAGTTGAAAGTCTAACTTACCTCCTGGTGCACAGCAATATAGCAACAACTTCAGTGTTTACTCGCTCGGGTAAACTGATCATATAGCACACAATCATGTGCTTGCCTTCACGCCCAAGACATTTGGGTCATTCCATGAGGTTGGGGCGCAATTTGTGACGGTGTCCATCGTTACGTGGGTTCTGTAAAAATGAACAGCTATTTCCCTGCATGTGGATTCAAACATACATTTTGCAAGGCTAAATACAAAAGTGTGTTACTTTTACAAAGGAAATGACTTAGTCTATATGTCATGACTTGTGGTAAAAGTTACCCATGTAACAAGGACACCGTCACAGTTGTGCCCCAACCTCATGGAATGACCCACTTATGCAAACAATAAGCGCTTGGCACGATGACGGCGATTATGAGGAATATATGGGGGAAATTAATACCGTTGTTGATCGATTATATTCCACTTCACTTGTCTTTCATTGGAGCCAAGAAAATAAACATTTTAAGAACATTAGTGTGACTCTATTGACTAGAAAGACAATACGAATCCCGACAAAACTGTCAGGTTTTGAAGTGGTTGACGAAGATTACTGTTCATCTACATGTTTTAAATGAATACAGATAAAATGGTGTAAATGCATTCCATGCGCAAATCATTTTCTTTAGTTGTGGTTGGCAGCTTCAGGAACTGAAAGCTTTTTTTTTTCGAAGAAGAGGCTGATGTGACAGTATGTACTGTTAATGCACACTGTTTTAGGACCGTGGAAATAAGAATTCCTCGTGCACATTTGTATGGATACAAACATAGCATGGCAAAAGTGAGCACGATAATTCCCAGTCCATTACCGCTCCTGTCCGGACCACTTCGTTAAGCTTTCCGATCAATTCATTACGCGCCGTCCATTAGAAGCTTCACCGAGTGGGTTTGCTGGAAGAACGATGATGTTACGATCCAACCATTTAAATGTCAAGTTCCATACTCGTCGGCATGCGCCGTATGAAGCGGCTGGCATGAACCACGAATTCATTTGCTTGATTTCCCCGATGGGCAATTATGTATCCTATGAAAGAAAAAAAAATCATCCCATTTGGTAAAGACTAGCAAATCATGAACTGCTTGCGTTTTTATGGAAGAGAATTGTTTGTTGCCCACCTACTCTCTCAATCAAAGAACATAATAATTCACTTCTCATAAAGAACTACTTAACAAGGAGAAACAGTCTCTGACCGAAGGGTAACTCCCGCTTAAATCACCGCATTAAGAGCCAATAGTTCTATTAAATAAATCATGCCCTACTCATAACTCATAGACTCGCACAATTAGAATGCAGGTAATTCATGGCGTCAACAGAGGGCGCTTTTGTCGCCAACACCTTACATGAATTTAGAAGGAAATCAGTTAAAACATTCATATCCATAATTTGTGCTAAATAAACCTAAGCACAATGGGTCGACGAACACCACTGACAATATAGGCCTATCCAAAAAAAGGCAAATACAAAAAACTGTCGGTTACATTTGGTTTTCCTTTTAATAATAAGACAAATATTTTTTTTCACTCGGTATAAATGACAAGGACGCAATACAAAACAAGTAAATGAATGATATTGAAATATGAACTGTACAAAACCAGGGAAAAATACAACCACAATGAAAACTTCACATTTATTAAAATCACCAGGGACAAGTACCCTGAATAAAATGTATTCACTGGAGAAGGTGGGATATCACTTTTCGGCATTATATAGCAGAATCGCATTATGTAGTCTCTCGATGCATTCTGGAATGACATTCTCTACATATCAAGTAATTGCTCTTGGGTTAAGAGTATTAAAGCATTACGTTATTGGACAGAACAACATCGCAATCCGCATGCCATGAAAGCAAATAAGGCGGTAAAAACAAAGACGTGGGTATAAAAACAAATTCAGGTATAATCCGTCCCAGTACAAGTGTTCTTGGTTGCTCACGCGCGCGGAGGGACTTAGACTGTGTAAGAATATGGTACTCCAGTTTCCTCCTGCCTCTAAAACTGGACCTTCTTCCTAACTCCGTAATGTGATGCTGATTAATAAAGTGTATGAATAAACGTACAGTTATTGGCGCAAATAGCCCGAGTTGCTGAAAGCGCCATTAAACAAAACAAGAAGAAGAAGAATAGGGCATTTTGTGACAATGGCTTCAATTTTTAACATGTCTTTGCTTACCATGGTGACTAGCGATATAGCCATATAAACAGCTACGACCAATTGAACAACATCAAGCTTGATGGGTCTTTTGCCTCGTCTGGCGCCTGCCTAACGGTTTCCCCACAAGCATCACGCGAAACTGAGCCATTTAAATCCAATACTTAAGCCAGAGGTAGCCTTCACATTTTTGTTAAAATGATTTGTTGTAGCACGATTTCCGGTTGAATAACAAGCCTAATCGGTATTGAAACAAACATTGTTTTATATCATGGAGGGAAAATAAATAGCAGGTTATTTATTTCGCAAATCGTTCACTGAACGGATAGTAGTGTTTTAAACTCTTTTCACAAAATATGGATGGCCTGACGTTTTGATCCCAGCAGAATCTTTCTCAAAGACAAAATGCAAACGGCAAAATTCTTTTCAAAGACAAAACTAGTGTATTTCAGAATGAGCAGGTTTGCAAGCTAAAAAGTCGACGCAACTCATCAACTACCCCGGTTAAATTTAATTTAACGAACACTCGACCCCGGCTACACATTCATGTATGCTTAGCCTCGGAGGCAATGCAAATGCGTTAAGAGTTCGACACAGTATCCCTCCTAGGTGCTCATAGGAAGCTCCACACATACTTTACTCTCCAAGACGTTCTCATTCTGCTTACACCTTTGCATGGGTGACAAAACGAGGTAAAAACACATGGATAATTCAGACGAGACATTCTCGCCTATAGGACTTTAGCTAATGAGGGAATTGTAGTCAAAAGGGTCCAGACTCAGCCGCACTTTGAATGTCTCAAGGGAAAGTAGCTTCCAGAGCATATTGAGCTTATAAGTTGCAAATTACACGGACATCACATCATCATGTTTTCACGGAAATATATTCTCTTCTACCTGTACCGGGAATTGCCTGGTCTTGATGATATCTTACCCTGAATGAAGTTCTGTCAATGTAGAAAATTTCATAGCCGTAGGTTGTTCTTCTTTTCAAACCTCAATCAAAGGAAATGGTTATTTAGTGTTGGAAGTACCGAAGGGATAACATAATTTTACACAATATGGCAAACCATACAAGGAATAACTACAAGCAAAATCACATTTCATTTGCTTTTCGAACGTAAAAAGTTGCAAGAGACGACTCATACTCCAGCCAATTTTCATGCAGACCGGGCAAATAGCACCATTTGCTTTTGTTGTTTCGCTCTCATGTACCTATGAAAATATCCCTTCCAGCCCTAACCACGAGACAGACTTCTCTACTTCAAAGTAATTTCCAGGGATAAGAATCCAGGAAAAGCATGCTACTCAGGAAACAGACGATCTATACGGATTAACTGCTTAAATACTAAACGAGAATATGTCTCAACTCACCTGCTTGTGAACCTTTCTCACGTGTTCAAACGACTGAGATGTAACGACTCACTGACACTCCAGAATGGTGATTTTTTTTAAGCGTACACGTCCAAAAAATCTGCACCTTGCACTTTTGAACTGAGAATGCCCCAAACTGTAACGTGACTAATTTGTCGTTTATCGTTGACCGATTCCAGACAATGTTTGCCATTACTAAATTTCACCGTAAGTGAAGAAAGTGTTCTGCTCGCAACATGAAAGCGGCAAACAACATATGCCGAGCTCAACATGCATGCAGCTATACACAGACACAAAAATCGACGTTCAGTCACCTACCTCGACAGCGATGCACATTAGCGAATCAGGAATTAACATTGCATTCGATCGGTTACTAAGTCTCTCACCAACCTTTCTCAGAGTAGAGCAATTATACTTATCAGAATGTTTTCAATCTGGTGTGTGATGGCGTGGTTAATACTTATTATGTGACCTGTCGAAGTAACCCGCATAATATTCTAAAATATCCTTAAAAAATTCATACCAAACATAATGCATTCATGCTATTTATTAACCGTCAATATGAGCCTAGATTTTCGTATATTTTATGCTAATACCAAGAATTATTTGAACAATTCTCTGTGAAGGATTTAGTATAGTCTATATCATTCAATTTCCATGAGATTTGGATGTAAATTGCCAAAACTGTAGGTTTCTGCCTAGCTAGGG
>NC_141794.1:307500-383936 GCF_054643075.1 Acanthaster planci
GTCTCTTTATTCAACCATCCCAAATTGTGTTATATAATACCTTCTGTTCTTACTGATTCTTACACTGTGCCAAACTTGTTCAAAGCTTCATTGGTATGTTACATTTGCTGATTTTTTCAGATGCCTGTTCCCCTTTTAGAAAGACTGCCAATCTTGGCAATATTTGACCGTCTGTCAAAAAATATCAAAAGAAATGCTTGCTCGAGACATTGATTAAAGAATACAAAATGTGTTTAAGGGTAACACCTCTGTATTTGGTTATTGATGATTTGTAAATTAATCTTGCTTTAGGGTAATCAGGAAAATGCCCAAGAGCAGCAGTTACAGCAAAGTATGCTGGGTAATTCCTTTGTTCTCCCACCTGGGGGTGCTACTCCTATGCAGCAAACGTTAAGCACCTGGGGATCTACCTTTGATGCTTCCATGTTCAAACCGCAGGTATGTCATTCTTGGCTGTTGTTTTGCCAGAGGGGAAATTGCATCTTCTTTATGTCATTGTTAAGTCCACTGGCTATTCTGTGTTTTTACTGATGGAAGTTATTGAACCATTTGCATACATATAACTTACTGATTATTGATGGACCTTGATTGATGCATCTTGAGTTGGTAAAAGTTTAGTACAGACTAGTTCTCATTCACATGATCGTACACCTTGTGGGAAAATCATTTCTTTTTAAATCTTACGAGTGGGAGCAGAGTGTTAGGAAGTTTAGAATGGATGAATGTGGTGTGACACATATGCATGACACCTGTAGGTAACATTGTCATTTGACAATTGTTATGCATGTGGCACTGCTGTTTGTCTGTGACAACTGACACTGTTAATATACTGTCATTATGCATGTGTCACAAAACTGTCATGCTACACTATTGTTGCATGTATGACAGCCATGCAGTCGCATATGTGACAATATTTTAGTGCTGTTAAAAACAAGTTACAAAACTTTGCAGCACAGAAAACAGGCAACTGTGGGATTGATTGAAGGTGTGGAAGTTGGAAGGTTAAAATGCACACTGTCTAATGTCAGGACATCTTTCCCTCCATTGCCAAGTAATGAATTTAGCCATGTGATGAAATTTAACATTTAAAATTTAGTTGTGAGGTTTGCTCTAGTTAGGTTGACAAAGACATTTTTATGGAAACCCTTTGCATGTGGTTTTTAAAAAATTGAATTAGCATGGTTTTTGAATGAAAATTTTGAGGGTGTAAAATTTTTCAGCAAGGGGCAGAATTTGCTTATCTATGTTTGCAAGAGTTTACATTTGTTGTAGAAAGGATGTAAGATCTTAATTTCAGAAATGCTGGACTTTCCTGGGTAGGATGCTAATGTCATGTTGCTTGCTGGTATGTATGTGTGTTGTTTAGCTGACCATGTCTTATCAGAATCAACTAGTGGGCCCACAGACGCCCACACCAACACCTGCACAGCTTGATTCGCCTGGTGTGGTATGTATGAACAAATAAAAGGTCTACATTCCACAAAATTGCACCTGTAATTGCACCTGCTGTGAACTAATGTTTTTGGGCGGTTTCAAACACACTTAAAATCTGGTTGTTAATTGCGTACATTGTCATATTGCTTCTTTAATTTGATTTGTTTTGTCTTTTCACAATTGATTTTTTCTCCCAACAGTGTTTACATGTTGCACTTTATTTGGTTTTTCATTTGATGTTGAATGATATTCTATTTCCTATTTTGTTTTGAAGTATTTGTTACCGAGAAATTGTGCAACTCGTATGGAGAAACTTGTTTGTAAACCTAAAATCTTTACTCTGGCCATACGTGTGCTTAGATGAGAGCGAAGATTTCTTGCAACTTTGTGATTTTCAAACTCAAATTCGAATTCATCCCAAGAAAACAAAAGCTGTTGCAAACATTCATGTGTGTCTCCTTTTATCAATTCTCAAGATGAGAGATTTTGTAGCCAAGGTTCTGTGTAAACATCCCCCACCTGTACTAACTTCCAGAGTTTGATGGACTTGTGTTTTTTTTTTTCTTTCTTTGGACTAATCTCATGAATGCACTGCTAATGATTTTAAAGATCCTGTCAGAAGGTCATTTCCTTGTTTTTATTCCCCACAATCCCACTAGCTTGGGTTGTTCGATTACCCCCATTGTTGGCATGTGAATTTCTTTATAAACTTGCCAAACATCTTATGACAATGCTGGCTGTTGCTTTAAAGGCATGTGTATGGCATTAATGAAACAAGATTACATTTCTGCAGCTAAAAGCTTTGAAAGTGAACAAGTAAGCTAGAAACTCACCAAAGGGAGACAGGCTTCTGTCGTAGCCAAATCTTTCAACCATATTTTCTCTCATGACTGACATGTTGTGAAATCATGTTGATACAGGTTTTGTTTGGGTACACTGCTCAGCATGCCCGAGGCCAACTAATTGGAATTACTACCCAAGACTGAATATTTGTTCCTAAGAGTGTTAACATGAATTCACCCAATCCTTAGTAATTATTTCTTCGATAACTAAAACGTATTGAGCTGAACTGCCAGTTATGCATTAATCTAATAACAGGTATTGATTGTATGGAGCTATGATCAGTATGTGTATAGCACACACAGATTGGTTAGACACAAATATTTTGATTCAGGAGAAAAAGGTCATTGGCTAGTGTACCATTTAATGTACATTGCTTACTGTTCTCACCCATAAAAGTGAACGCTTACATTTTTTTGCTTAGCACTTATTCCTATTAGGAGCTTACAGGAAATGGTGCCACTTTATAGATTTAATCTAGCATTTTATTGTACCTTGTTCTCGAATTTCAGAGTTCTTTCCTGGCAAATCAGTCCGTGCGGGGAGTACGGAGTTTAGGATTAAGTATGGGTGGGACAGGATGGACTCCACCCAGAGCTTACTTCCCACGAGCGTCCACACCTAGCATTGCCCTACAAGCAGTAAGTGTTGGTGACTTAATCACACAAACCAACATTCCCAAAGATTGTTGAGTTTTGCTCTTGCGAATAATGTGTTTAATGATTCAGACACCAATGGTCCCAGTTCTGAATTTGAGACGTTGGATGCTCTCTCATAAACCCTACAGACCAGGGGAGGAACAGCTACCTTCACCTTCAACACACCCTCCTCTCAAAAGAATCGAACCAACCTGCGTCGTGTGGTGGCGCTCTATGACTACACTGCTCAGCGATCTGACGAGTTAAACCTGCGTCAAGGAGACTGGATCTCAGTGCTTCACGAAGACAATGAGAACTGGTGGATGGGTCAGCTGGAGAACGGACAACAGGGTTACTTCCCTGCTAACTATGTGGCTGATGAATGTAAGAAGGGGGCGGGGAAGATATTGGGATGGGGGGGATGACAGGCTCATGATGAATATGTAACAGATCATTGTAAGGATGGGGTGAGTGGGGGGAGGGGCTCAGTTAAGAAGGTAGGGGGTGGATAGGAATTGGTCATATTACTGCTGTATTGGTTAGACAAGACTTCATTGCCAAACCATTTGCACTAGACTTTCACCCACGCCTAGCCGTGACCTGAAGGGAACAGTTAAACGCCTTCCATTTAGATTCAACTTGTTTCTGTGAGGGGAAATATCCTGCACATCTATGACTTATACCACAATGGTAAAATGATTTTATTGTTATTTAATAATTTAACATTATTTTTTGTGCAATTTCTGTGAAGGAGATGACCATGAGGTTGAAGCACTGTTGTTACAGAGGTTGATTTTTATTAATTAGCAAGATACATCCTTTTTACTCTGTGATTCTCAAATGTTTACTGCCGATTATAGAACACTTTATCCAGAAAGGATTGTGTCCTACTGATAGCTAACGTTTGCCCATGCAATTCTGGGAGCAGACTTCCTCATGAGACTCAGAATTACAGAAGAAACATTTGGCATTTGCTTTGTGTTCTTTGGTCTGTGGATGGACAGATTTTGAAGAGGAACAGGAAGTCAAATATCTTGGGGAAATTCCCGGTAGTACCGGGGCAGAAGAGACCGACTCAGCTAGTACTACACCACGCAGGAGGGGCAAGACAAAATTCAAAAAGGACGGGTCAAAGGTCAGTTACTACAGTTACTACAGTTTCATCGAAAGTGTATTTTGGTATATTTGGGATTTTTCTAACCATCAGTTTTTTATTGGTATTTATTGCTTTGATAATGTACTCTAGTGGACCTAGTCGCTGCCGGCTTATGTGACCATCAGTAGTTGTATTGATATTGACTTGGTTATAATACAAAAACTACATTAGTATTACCTGTGCTGCCAAAACATGTTTTTGGGTGACAACAGGAATTCTTGAAGTTATTTTATTGTATTTTGTCTCCTACAGATGACAGCAGTTGTCACTAAAAGCGGTGAACTTAAGATCTTGTCAGCTGCAGAGGACAGTGATCTAGACATCACACCAGCTACAAGGTAAAAGATTTTAATGTTTTATTTCTTGTCAGAAAGCACTGAGCATGCAGTGGTAGCAACATTTTGTCAGGTAGGCCAATAATCATTTTACAGTTTACGTAACAAAACTCTCATGAAAATTTCTTCAACAGTCAGAGGAGAAGGAAGAAGAAAACCCTATCCCGAGAGCTTGCAGTGGATCTTAGCCGCAATGGGAGCGATATTGCAGATGAAGACACCACACCTCGCAGGCAGCGAACCAGGACAAGGACATCAAGTGCCCAGAGACGTCTAGCGTCCTCCTTTGACACTGTGGATGTTGGCATTCCACCAAGATCTCACAAGAAACGCTCCAAGACTGTGGATGACACAGTGTTGTCAAATGAGGACCTAGCAGGGAGTTCCAGAACAACATCACGCCTCAGCAAGACAATGTCACAGGAAGAACTTTTAGCTGGATCTGAGGACGTTAAACAGAGGACTCCAAAACCTCGCAAAAAGCACTCCAAGACAGCTGGCAACACTCTACTATCAAGCGAAGAACAAAACTCCAAAACAAATCCTAAAATTTCTAAGACATTATCAAGGGAGCAACTTCTGAGCGGATCTGAGGACATTGAACCAAGGACACCAAAACCTCGCAAGAAGCGCTCAAAGACTTCAGAGGAGGCAACTCTGTCCAATGGCAACACCGTTGGGAGTTCCAGGAAACCAGAGCTTAAGTCAGCTTCCCAAGATGGGTATCTGAGTGGGTCCCAAGAAGAGGTGGAACCAAGGACACCAAAGGAGAAAGGTGGAAAGAGGAAACAGAAGATGAACCACACTGAGAGGACAGTTTAACATGCTTGCAAGTGCTCACGCTTCTTGGATACCTGTGGTGCTGGCTTTAAATGGTATTGCAGAGCAAACAGTCTTCACCAAAAAAGATGTCCCTTCAAGAGATCTACTAGCTTACACTGCATACCTTAGATCCCAAACCCAATCCCAGGCCACAGTAATTTGCACATACATGTAAATGTTGAATGTAAACATTGGTTACGCTTGAAGTATAGAAAGCACTGCAATATGTCAGGTGAGTGAGGTTTTTATATTGCATATGTGAATACTGTACAGTTTCTTGAAACAAAGCTTTTTCTTTATTTATTGATTGATAACCTGAATCGTGAGTTTACCTCGGCCAGTGTACAGAAGTTTTGTGAGTATTGAGTTGTGTCATTTCTTCAGTCATTTTTTTCAATTTTGCATTTGCTTGGCGGAAAGCTTTAATGAGGCTGTCAACACATATTCTAAAGATATTCCTCCAGCAATAAATAGGACAAATTAAGATTTTCAGGAATCCAGCATGTCTCGGCAAAGAATTTCAAAATTACAACTTAGAAAATAACAACAATCTGTTGTCTTTTTATTGCAATGTTTTATTACACCTTGTATATCAACGACGAACAAACCTGTAAATAAAAGGTTTTGCAATGCTCAGTCCAGTATACTGTGCGGTGCATTGCATTGCATGCAGTACTTTTTAAACACAAGATATCCGTCCACCTTAAGTAGGGTTGACCTTTATGGTTTTCTTTCCTTGCCATAGAAAATTTCAATTACCCAGCATTTTACATAAGTTAACGTCTATTGTGCTTGTTTATCTTTGATCATAAGAGCTCAGGAGCTACTGGTGCCATTTTTTTAAAGTGCGGCTGTGCGGCGATGTAATTTCTACATCAACAATGAAAACTTCTTGTGCTCCTATTTTTAAAGCAGCAGTCTTTTAGCTTGACTTTCTTTACACTCTCCATGTCTTTTGATACTAAAGAAATGCCCGTCTTACCAGTGGCTCTTAAATGCTTGTAATACTTCCAAAAATTGCAAGTAGACACCGTTGAATTATTTGAATTCGGGTGTGTTATGAGTGTTTTATGAACTTGGTTTATGGCCAAAAAGCTGGGCCTTGGTCCAGTGTATTTGAGCAGAGAAGTCGTTACACACTTGCCTAGTTCATGCAAAACGGCTTTTATATTTCATGCAACATTTAGCAACATTTACACAACAAATACATCTGCCATATTGGATTTAATATGAAAATTATTCTCAACAATCCCTCAAGAGATGTAGTTTTCTGGAAACTGATTTTTGACAGTTGAGCTTTTACAAGCTGTTTCAGGACCAGATTCCATGGAGGAAAATGAACAGAATTCAAATCTTCATTTGCATTCACAACAAAACTGACGTTGTAAATTTTATACAATTGTATTTGCTGAGAATAACGTAAATGTACTTGAATTTTTAATCATTGTACTGCCTTATGACACATTTTAAAATTTCACTTTTTATTTAAAGCAAATTATAAAAATTCATGTTTCTCATAACATCTTATCTATTTTAGTTTGTCACCTTGTTTGTTGCTTTTTTTGACAATACTGTTAGCCTTGTTTGCAGATGGCAAATGGCATGTTTCATAAGTTGAAGAATGTTCCTGTTGACCGTTAACTTTGCAAGTTGCAAAATCTCAACACATACAAACACGAAATTAAGGAAGAATGTTGGAAATTATTTAAAAAATGTCAGATGCATCATTAAAAAAAGCTGTTTACGTCACAGATATACATAAATAAATATCGTCTTGAGAAGGCACACATTAAAGTTCTGACAATCAAACAAGCTTAATTATTGAATTCTTCAATAACAAAATGCACAGAATTATTTCATATATTTCCTCTGCATCAAGCATTTCTCTGAATACAAAACCTTGCAAAAGGCAAACGGTGTTAAATTTGTTAACTTGGACGGATTAGGGAACTCACCACTGGCTGAATTGTTTCAATGCCCAAATATATGGCTGCATTGCATATATCATACAGAGTATAGCCAGCTTCTATTTGAAGAAACATCCTGCCGCCTGCTCTGAATGTTCTCATTTTATTGGTCCTATTCCCAACATTGCTTTAAAAACCTAGTTTCTGAAACTCAGAAAAGCTGCGTGTTGCCTCCAACATGAATTCAGAATTCTA
Organism: Acanthaster planci; assembly: GCF_054643075.1. Taxonomy (NCBI): domain Eukaryota; kingdom Metazoa; phylum Echinodermata; class Asteroidea; order Valvatida; family Acanthasteridae; genus Acanthaster; species Acanthaster planci. The sequence goes on from NC_141794.1 coordinate 314,888, forward strand.
AATGACATCAAACTGGGCACCAGATAACTGGAATCCAAATTTGTGAAAGGAATTTTCTCATTAAGTGGAGCAATCCTCACAGCACTTGAAAATATTCAAACTTTCCAATTACGTTCTTTTGATTAAAGTCACCTTAATCAGAATGTGCCAAACGTCACACATTCACAAACAGTCCCTCCTTACAATGGCTTGCAGGCAGGTGTTGCATATCTTGACAACCTGATGCAGACAGGCCTCTCCTGTTCAAAGCAAGATGCTTGAAGGCACTATGTGATTTCCATTCATACTAGGATGTACTTTGCTGTTGGCCAGATCAAGACCTGATGCATCTGGGTAGCTGAAATGCCTTGACTCGTGAATCATTGCTCTGTCAAAAAAGTTCAGCAAAATGCTACTGATAATTGTGTTAAGTTAGCTCTCTGTCTACGTATGCATTGTTAATGTTAAGCACGTTTTTTTCTGTTTCAAAACATCTTAAGCACATTTTCACTGATGTGCACCTAAAGAACTAACCAATAAATGTCAAGAAAGAAAAGAATGAACATAAAAACTTCTGCAAACAAAACTTAAATGAAACGGAACGACTGACTGGACAGACCGAACTGCTTAAATTTTTGATGACATTTCTTACAACCTTTTACCTTGCTGAGCGTTCCAAGTCACTATGGCTTTTCTTCAGTACTCCTGGTGCTACAATCTGTCGGACAGGCACCGTCGAATCCCCCTTCAGCTTGGAGGCAGAATTTGGTAAACTTTGAGACTTAGCCAAGACTGCCTCAAATCTCTTCTTGCCTCCAACCATACTAGGCATGATGTAGATATTCTTCAGACCACTCTGCTTGGATTTGGAGCTTTTGGGTGGCATGACAGGGGGTAATTCCCTACCTGGTTTTTTTTATAATGAAGATAAAAGACGGTCCTTAAGAGGAAAGTGTAAACTGTGATTAATGTCCTTTTTCAGGTATTTAACATTTGAAAATCTACATAATTTTCACAAATCTGTCCAGTTGGAACATCATAAATTACGTGTGGTGCTTTTCTGACAAATTCCAGTGTAGCCATTTTGGATAAGTGAGATAAAATACAAGGTTTATAGGATTAACACAAAACACAATGGGCATCGTTACACCCTATCAACAGTCTGGCCTACCTGATCCAGCAATAGGTAATGGTGGTGCCATCCCATCTAGTTCTGGCCTCATCTGCTCAACCTCTTCTCGTTGTTTTCTCTTAGCTTCTCTTGCTTCTTTCCAACTCATCAGGAAAGCCTTCTCTGTCTGGTTAATCTCTTTTCCATCTAAGACAGCTGGGGAAAAATTAATGAGAAGCACTAAAAATTCAATGGCTATTTCAATATTAAATGAAATGTCACATTTGAGAATAAAAATCTGATAAGTGATGCTTGAAACCTACTACTCAAATGAGTTGAGTGTACTGCTTAATAAACCATACCCAAGCTATGCTAGGCAGCGTGATATTGATAAGAGAATAAAATGTACTTGGCCAGTCTTAATTAAGCGTGCATTTAACACCGGCTAAGGAGAACAGACGCGACTAGTGGCTGAGCCGCAGGTGAGGACATTCTTAGCGTTTGTTTTCCTCAGCGAGGTCTTAAACATTAGTTTAAGATCAACCAAGCACTTAATTATTTCCATTCATAAACACCTTTTTAGTCTGAGAGTCAAAAGAAGTCCATATATGATGGATTTCCAGCGATTTTGTTCTGAATTTTACTTTCATTTTCCCAAACGCCCCCGTCCATTTTATGGAATATTCCTTGTGAAAATTGTCCAATTGGTGTGCGTATAGCAAGCCGCATGCACATAGACTCTTGACCAATCAGAATTGATTAAACTGTCTTGTACCCAGCTTCCAGCTCGTGATTTATGCAGCGGGCATCATCAAATGTAATACACGGTCAAGTTGCACATTGTTGAATAAGGAGACTGAGGTAGTTATGAATGTCTTAATCATACATCAGCAATCAGGATTAGGATATAACTGTCCTGTTTTCAACTCACCCAATGTTCCACTCATTACGATGACCCTGTCCCTATATTTGGCTTTTTGACTTAATGGATTTCCTGCCAGTTCCAGCCTCCAGAGGTGTGGCCAGCAGCTCAAGACGCTGCCCAATGTCTTGAGATCTCGGAGTTTATTATCACTGCATAGGAACTGGGAGAGTTTCTGAAGGAGGCGCAGGTCTGTGATGTCATCTAAATTGTTGCCGGAGACATTTAAGACTTGCAGACAAATCTAAAAGGTAACAATTCATGTGCATGATTGTAAATGCTTTTAGCGTTAAACATGTAGCTTCTCTATGACTACATGTATGCCACTGCCTCAGTGAATTATGGTTGCTACAAGTAGTTTAGTAGTATTATTTTCCATACAATTTCTTTCTTTGCCATTTTCCTTCCTCAGGCTCCATGCTTGCCAAAGGAAATTTTAAAAAGTTCGAAGAACTGTCTAACTATTAGAGAAGTTTGATGATCTTACCGAGAGTGAGGCAAGAGATCGTGGGTCAAAGAGCAGCTTTTCTCCCTTGGGTATTCTCTGATGTTCCAAGTGCAGTTCCTTCAACTGTTCAAGTTTCTCAAAACCTTCAACTACTGTTATACAGTTGCCCCCTAGGTACCTGTTTATGGAACAAGAAACGTACATGCGTGTTGTCCAGCAACAGAAAAATCTCTCTGAATAAATTCATCCTTTATTTATGCAAGAATGGTAACCAGATGTTTTTTACTCTCTTGGGAAAAATGTTTAACTGGCAGCAACCCAAACAAGTACGAGAAGAATGAGTCAACTTACAGTTTGGCAAGTTTCTGAAGTGGTGATAGCCTCTCGATTTGTCGGATTTGGTTGTTTTGTAGATAAAGATGAGTCAAATTGGCAGCAAAGCCCAGGTTGGGAATCTGAGCGATGCTGTTGTCATAGAGATACAGCACAGAGAGATTCCGACACTGCGATAGGTCATCCTGCAAACATGAATATGCGAAAATGCCATTAGCTTCTATTCGTACAGTGATGAATTTCAAAGCTAGCCAAAATACAGTGATAAGACAAAACACTGAAGATCAAAACACTAATCCTAATTGGGTTCTCTCGAGGTAGCCTGCCAAAGCAATAAAATATAATGAACTTTGACCACTGATGTGTTCTGTCAAATTCAGCTGCGTTCATACGTGTTAAAACAGTAACAGTTTTTAAAATTAAAATTTGAATGAGTCTCTGGGTTTTTTTTGTTCTGTAACCTTTAAACCTTGCAGGTACAGTCAATGTGAGCAGTTCACTGGGAAATGCCATTTGAAATTTTGACATTACAGGTCTATTCCTATCATGTCAGGAATTGCCCTGAAATCTCAACAATTAACTTTGATGAGCTTTGGCCACTGCATGCTTTCAAAATTTCAAACACAATTTTCCAACGCCTGGACTAATCTTGGCTGCACACTGCATCCAAGGTGCAACTTTGTCCATTCATTTATTTAGTTACCTAGAAACCAAGACCCCAATTGCATTCAAACTAACTGCCATGACCGGTTTATTGCACTGCTGATGATAAGCAGAATAACAAATACCCACATAGAACTTTGTGTAAATATTTGTACAACCTGTTACTGTTTACACTGAAACCTTTTAGTAAGTATGTAACAAAAGCCACCACCATTGAAAGAAGTGTGGACACCATGAAAAGGAGTAAAGACAAAGTTAGACTAGTGTTTACTGAGCTCGATGTTTTTTTGTATCAGAGATTAAGTTTCTAACTACATATATAAGGTGTACAGAGTTGTAATGTTTCAAGTTCCTGAAAGCTTCTTAAATGTGTCAATTTTTTTTACAAATTTGTCAGCTTTTCAATGGTTTTAGAATTTGATTAAATTTCTGTTTTCTCTCGCAAACTTCTGAACGAAAATTTCATTTGCACATCAAGCCAAGTTTTTATCACTGGCCTGAAAGAGAAAGTTCAATTTTGTATTTATCAGTGTATTTAGTCTTATCTCAAGATTTCATTCTTGCTAAAATGTCCCATTAAGACTACCAAAAAAGCTGATTTTTATTAACTCCAAAAAGGATTGAACAAAATACAATTTCACTCATGATATGACTGCATTTTGGAAAAGTAGTTGTGACTTACTATTTCATCAATGTTCTTCTCAGCAAAGGATAAGTGGGTCAACTTCTTCAGATACTGCTGAAGGTTCTCCTCTCTCTTCTTCCTTGTGCTGCTCGACATCCGAGCAATCAAATCGACAGTTAACTTTACCATGTTGTCAGGATACTGGTTCAATCTGATCCGTGCTAATGTTTGAATTCAACTTGATCAACCAGGCATTTTCCAATAGAAGATACACATCCACTCCAACGTGATCAGAGACACGGTTTGAGGTAAAAATGAAGAAGTTAATGGACTAGCATCCCTTGTCTCTTGGATCCGTCACTCATTTTGGCAACCGTAGTCTAGGTGACTTGACCGTACACACACTTAAATTAGCCTGTCCACTGTAGGTGTTCACTCCTGAATCTGAAGAAGAAAATCATGTGATCAGTTCTGTTGATTACCATTATTTTCTGAAATTTTCTAACATTTTCTAAAATAACTAGGCCTACTGGTAGCCTTAGGCCTAAATGATAAAACAGAATCTTTCACAACCGTGAATCTGAATTATTGACAAACCCTGCAAATCAACATCAACTAGGGTTAGGCCTAGGGTGTAATTACTACAAAAAGACTGAGCAATCCCACGTATTAACCAATCATGCCTTAAATTTAGTACTCTGCCATGTCTGCACCAGTGTAGTGTAGTGTTTCTAGTGTAGTCACCAACTTTGCAATCATGACCGTCATGACTTGATGTCATGACTGTAGTTTTGACACTAAACATCGTGCACTAGGCCTACACTGTTCACATGGTTATGCATCACTGGTGCCTTGAAAAGCTGTTCATTGTTAATGTTATTTTTATTTAGTTACATAGAATGCACAAAAATTTACTGGAGCATATGATCCTAGTGATAGGCCTCCCCTCGCTCTAACTCCAACTCCATTTCATCATCGACAAAACATAAAGAAGGAATCATGCATAGTTACAGGGCGGCCCTAGGCCTAAAAAATGTTAAGGCATCATGCATGGCGAATAGTGACAAGGCCTAGGCATATCAATGTCTGATGTTAGTTACGCTGCCTTTTTCTGAGTTTAAATTATTCAGGTCCACATCGTGCAACAAGTTAGCACAATTATGAATTAACGACGAAAGATCTCCGAGTCCTCAGATTACCTTTTAATTTTACCTCTGATGCAACAGGTAGCTGGTATGCAAAACGTAAATTTTTAAAATCTTCCTGTCCATAAATACACATGCATCTTCGGTGCTCGTTAAAATTTCACAGCACCTGCACCGTGTTAATAGCATATACGCACATTGCACGTCGCTGTGTTACGCCGGTGAACTGTCACGTGATACAATGTCAACGTTGCTACGGAAATAGCCATTTCTTCTTAATTGTCGTATAAGTACAGATATTTGAACAAAATACCTCTTCGTACACACTATTTCATCTTGAATTACCCTTTAGTAGTAAGGAAAAATATGATTAATTTCAGTCAATAACAAGTTTTTAATCTTGCGAAAGAGGATAACAGAATAAAGCTGGTTACTAATTTTTTATGTATGAAGAACCGGGTACGTGACAAGATACCAGTAATGCTATCGTGGCGAGCAAGATGGCGACACACTTAGCCGATTTAGATTTTCCTCCGTATGTCATAAAATGCGTCGACGAAACTCACTTTCTTGTCGCAGGAGGAGGCGGACACGCCAGAACTGGAGTTCCGAATTTTATAGTAAGTCGTCATTTGTGAAAACCATAATTTTTTTACCAAGTTACAGGCATTTTGGGAGTTAGGCCTATTTGTTTTTAATTTAAGAGTAAATGGTAACGAAGCGTTTATGTGTACCGAAATGCTTTTATTTTCGACACCATGTATCATGGAGCCTATCGATATCATGCCTGTGTTAATGTTATGAACTTGTGGTGTTGGGGTACACGGACTTGTACTTTGTAGGCTAAACTAGTCTGAGTAACTTTGACTCGCCTTTTAACTCTTGGACATGGTGAGGCGATTAACAGATATAATACTATTAATAGGCATGATAGGCATGGGCATATAGCACTGGTAGTGGTACTACTTTAGGCCTAGCTCGACCTGGGGTCTGTCTAGTACTAGTACATAATAAGGAAAGAGTTCCATAGGCCTAGGCTTACTTATTAGTAATTAACAATAATAGGCCTTCACTTACTCGGACATGTCGGACTGTCGCAGCTATTAAACACATATGGAAGTCTTGGAAAGAAAGGTGATCCTGATGCCACTTGCTTGGTTGATTATACACCAAAATCTTATCTTTCTTATTGGGCACGTTTTTAGGGAGGTCAATATTTGTCCTAATTTGGTAATCATCTGGCTTTTTATTGTTTATATTTGGTGTCAAGGAAATCTTTGAATTGCAAAGGAGAGGGCGACGCTTGTTTGCAGACAGCAAATTGCAGTATGACACGGATGTAGGCGAGGACAGGGCTGCCATTATGAATGCTGCCCTAAGGTTAGCCCAAGGATTTCCTTAAAAGCAGTTTTACTAATTACTGTCAACACACTGTCAACAGTACCATCAACATGTCACACTGTCAACACCTCTGAAATACATGGTATAGCCCGAGTTCCGTTAGAAGGCAAAGTGGCGGTCAACGACTAGACTGCTTAGAGATAAATTTTTTGTGTGTGAAAATACTCCATTTTCAAAGTTGGAATGTAACCCAAAAATTCTTGTTAGCAAATATTAAAGTTCTGTGCCTCTTAGCTGAATTTTACTGAATTTTGGACGTGTTGACGTTGAATAGCAAGACCCTACAAAAGTGTCTGTCTGAACACAGCAACTCTGTCTGTGGAATTGGAATTTCAACCATCACTTCTTTCATTGGGTCAGTTTTGCCTGTCAAGGGCATAACCAAGGGCAGATTCAGAACCAAATTTTTTTTGTGGGGGTGGGACCAAATTTTTTTTTTGGGGGGGGAAGCAAAAATATTTTAACGTAGCCTGGTATTGCATATCGTAGGGTAGGGGCTACACTTTGGGGTTTTTAGAAGAAAGAGAAATGAAATGGGCCAAAGACATCACTGTATTTATCACTCTCCCCCCCAATATTCATGTGTAAGGTTTACACAGCCTTATATTAGTATGTAATATTTCTTTGCAGTTTATTGGTTATTGGTTTGTTCGTCTCTCAGATTTGACGGCAAAGAGTATCTTCTGGCAGCAGGAAAAGATGAAAAATGCCAATTTTACAAGTTTGTCAAAACAAAAGAAGCAATGAAAGAGGGCGAAGAGGAGCCAAAACCCAACCAGACATCTAACAATGGGAATGACACAGGTTACTAGACTTAGTAAATGGTCTCATGATAACCAAGATTATCCGAACACTCGCTTCATGCAGTGTCATTCAGTGTTGTGTTGGGTGAAATCCTCTTCATAGAATTGCAGCATTAGGTCTGCATGTGTGGAAATGGTCTCCAATTATGAATAATGAAAAAAAGCAACATGACCAGAAGTCGTATTCCTTTGAGTCCAAATTGCATACAGTGCTTGCTTGAATTCCAACCTCCAACTTTATCTAATGACTTCAGTTAGGCACCTGATATTTTCTCCCTAAAGAAAAAGCTCGAGTAAATGTGTGTAATTTATAATAAATATGGATCTGAAGTTTTAGATTCAATTTTCTGAGCTTGACATTTTATAGAAGGCCTGTACTTCTGAACTTGTATTTGTAGGTAGCACAAGAAAACGCAAGAAAGCAAAAGAAGCCAAGCAGACTGCAGACAGCAATAAATCCAAAGAGAGTACTACCAAGTCAGAGAAGACTTCCTCACAGGAACCAGCTGTAGTTGTCACCAAATTTGACCTCGAGAGATTAGGATCGGTTCAGACAGATTTCACAGATGGAGACAAATATCAGAAAGCAGTTTGCTTCTCACCGAACGGAATGTTTTTTGCCACTGGAGGCGCAGACGGACATGTCAGAATGTGGTCTGTAAGTTACAGTCTTGTATGCCAAGCAAGATAAGGGATGGAGGGGCACCCCCCTTACCTGTCAAGTCCCTATACACACTCTAGACTATTGTTGCCAAACATATCCCCCTAGAAGTCTGTAAAGAATTCCTGAGATTCCGATCAAACAATGACCAACACAAAGGCTGCTTCAAGTGTAGTATTGCTATGGTTGAAGGTTCATTTGTGGTAAAACTGCTTCCAAATGTAGGAGTTTGTTATCTCAAAATCAATCTTTGAGCTGTTAGCCAGGAATTGTTTTGACAGTTGTACTTTTTGCTACTGAGAATTATTAAGCAGGAAAGTGACTGATAAATCTGGATAAAAATCCAGGGAAGGAAAGTATCAAATTGTGTTCTAAAATTTTTGACTAAAAAGTCAAATGTGAGTTTAATACCAAAATACATGTACACGTACCTCCAAAAGATACCTTATTCATTTTTTGATCTGCATTCCATCACAGTATCCATCATTTGAGAAACAGTACGAGATAAAAGCTCACTCCAAAGAAGTGGATGATATTATCATAAACCCTCTAGGAAACAGGGTAAGTTTTTGACGTCTCCTTTGTACTTCTCTGTTTAAAGCGAACAATCCTGTCTATTTTATGCAACAAAGGCGGAGTTCAGGATTAATGCTTTCCCGGTACAGCCAGATGATTGCGGTAACCAATTGCCAATCCATTACCAAATTTTAAGGGGGGGAGGGGGTCAAACTTATTAGGGGTCAAATAAATTCAGAAATTTTTGCATGTAACCTTTTATGGTCTTTCTGAGGGGTGAAGCTCCATTTTGGGGCTTTTTACACACTCTATGAAGAAAGGGATATGAAATTTACTGTCCATTATTTTTCCCCCTAAAAATCTGCCCGTTGTCTCTTTTTTTGCCCTCCCCCCAGATCAGCCCATGAAAATGATTGTTTTTTTTCATAAATTTTTGCATGCTGTTTTTAGCTGGTATCTGTGTCCAGAGACTCAACAGCCATCGTATGGAAAACAGTGGATGGCAGCAAAATGTGCGATCTGAAATGGGATGGGGTAAAGGCTGAGCAGACTACCAGTTACAGAGTTAGGTGCTGTAGGTAGGTTGAGGGTGTTGGGAACCAGTTGAATCTGCACTAGAACTGAATGTGTTGTGTCCAGTTTTCAAATGTATGCTCTTGTATTCACAAAGTTTGATTTCAAGAAGAGACGAATGAAATATCAGTTGTTATGCTCCTCTCTGTCAGGTTTGGCTTTATTGATAGCGACCCCAGCAAGTCCAACATGTACACCATCCACATCCCTCGCATCCAGGGCAAGACGAAGTCTTCTTACCTCACTCGATGGAATGCCATCAAGTACACACCAGAAAAGACCGTTTGCACGGGAACTGATGTCTTGTCAGCTTTGAATATTAGGTGAGTTAAAGTTGGCATCTGTAAGTGTGACAAGCTAGATGTGAATAGTATTACTGTTTCCTAAATTATCCTTCTGAAATGTCTTACATAAAAGATGGAACATTTTCAAGACCATAAAACTCATCACAATTATAATATCATTGTTCCACAGACAGAAACTGGTAAGGTTCATTAGTAATCAACTTTTGATGGACAAAGAAAACCAACTGATGTTGGGTTTAAACCTGCTACATGTACCTTTGAAATTTCACATCTGTGTGGATATTTTAATACACATTTGAAATTTTCTTTGGCCCAATAATGAGCATTATGAAAGACCATGTCCTCATCAGTCACTAGAAATAGTTTTATATATAAATCAATTACTAATAATTTGCCCTCCTTTTTCCCGTGACAGTCACAGTGGTAATCTGGTCGGTCTAGGCACAATGTCTGGCTCCATTGGCGTCTATATCTCCTTCAGTTTGCAGGTAAGCTTGCTATGACATGTACTACATGTGCAGAAATGCAAGCCTTGCGTACAGTGTGTTTATGCTCTTATTCATTCATCACTTTTTTTCATCAATTTTTTCAGTTTGTTGAAGCATTGGAGTTCTTTTCTGGATGGCTTTCAGTTTTCTTCATACCTTTGTGACAACTGTAGATAGTCATGGACCTGGATGTCAAAGCTTTTGACCCCTTGGACCGTGAGAAGTGAAATAATCTTGTCATTGCTGTTTTTATTTGTTATCAGAAATTGCGTGTGGTGAAAGATGTGCACGGTATCTTTGTGACAGGACTCTGTTTTGTTCCGATGACAAGAACAACGCGTGACCTACTCGGAGACCTTGAGACAGCTGTGCTGAGCGTATCCGCTGACAAGAAAGTATCCATTGTTGCCTTGGAACCCCCAAGTAAGCTTTGCCTCTACTTGCAGATTCTGGAGTGTTACACTTAAGTTGTTTTGAGAAAAAAAATGATAAACCTATGAACAAACCTACAAAATGTTTGCCCCTGAGTACAAAATCCATTATTCTGGGTCTGTTTCTACTTTATGTTCCTTCTTTGTTTACATTCCAGTGGAATTTCCAGCATGGTTGATGTTCGTTGGAGCATTCCTACTCATCATTCTCATCTTCACAGGATTAGCGGCACTCGGCCTCAGCTTTTAAACGCTGACCTTTACGCCACATCTGTGCTTACATCTGACTGCAGCCAATTAGAATACAGGGAATGAATATTTGTCTTGTTGTTTCCATCCAATGAAATATTAAATGAAGTGATGTTTCTGCTTTCCTTCATTCCTGAAGTCAAATCCCAGTTTCATGAAGAAGCCAAGCAGAAACTGTTCAGTTTAGCAGAAAGCAGCAGAATACAGTCATAACTCTCTAAGACTGCAATACAGGTTGGCTGGTAACCAAGTATTTTCAGTGGTACTTGGCATGTCTCTGAAATTGAGGCCGTTTGCTGATTTAGTTGGCTCTAGCTTACTTACACACAACCCTATCACATGGCTTTGGTCTCCTGTCCAGACAAAAATTTTCTAAGCCAACTCAAACATTATTGTGTTATTTTTGGATCTGTGTGGATGTTTGGATGTTATCTGACCTTGTTCAATGAAAGATAATTGACCATTCTTCATATATATGTTCCTGTTATTTTTATGAAGGGTGTAACTGAATTTTAGTGTTTTTTAAAGTGTCTATGGATATTCCATTATTATTCTGGTAGAGGAAATGTTTGTAGCCACAGCCTAAAGTGCCATTTAGGTCGTGGCAATAGAAACCCACCAGTTTATAGTCTTTTGGTGGTTTTAACGAAGTAATCTCTACTCTGAGACCCAGTAACGTTTTGGTCATGTTCTTGTTAGTCATCAGCAGATCCTGGGAGAGGCAAGTAAAGCCATTGAATAAAATGTGAGGCTGATGTTAGGACAACTTTAAACATATAAACAGCCTCTGAGTTTAGCCTCAGGATCTGCCCTTCTTCGTCAAAATTGTATGCAATAATAATTCCTCACACTTTTCTGTAACAATTGTAGCCTTTTGAATGGGCATGTTTAAAACTATGAGATAGTGTCAGGTTTAGTGGGTCTACAGTCCTGAATGAGGGACTTATTTACGCATTTTAATGCAAGAAAGTAATCATAAAAATTACAAATATTTGTTGTTATTAATTAAATATTTTTGTCATGATTTTACTAAACAGTACTTTCACGATAATAGCTACACGAAAAAATATGTAATATACAGTTAGGTTGTATTATGAAAACGGTTCACGAAATTTTGATGATGCAACTTTTGGTGATTAAATTTGGTAAATGTATATGATCAAAATGACTTTTGTGAAATTTTCCTCCTTCCTGTGTATTAGGTCAAAGGTTACCAGATGGTACCCTCTGACACGTTGACTTTAACCCCCCTCCTTTTCTGTGTCTTGCACAACGCGACTAAATTTTTCGGCCTTGCTGTTGCGTGCGCCTGGAACCAAATGTGTTTTTCCTTCAAAAACCTTGCATTAAATATACATGTAATTATTGTCTTCTGGATAGGAGCTCAGAGGAAACAAGAATGACGGCAGGGATTACGTGGCTTTAGATTCCTTAGAATACATCTACGTGTCTTTGAATTATCAACAATAAAAGTCTGTGATCAGAACATTAAGGTTCGTTGCGATTTCTGGTAGATTTTTTGCTGCCCTCTCTGAACCTTTCAAACACACATTGTACATGTCGATTAGCTGCACCTCCGCTTGGCGTCTTCGTTTCCCATCCTCTCGAAGCACCATCCACAACTTAGATTAAATTCACTTACAACAAAATATTGCCATGGTTGGTGACGAAGGACGCAATCGAATGACAGGATGTAACACGTCATTCATTGATCTCATGGAAATTACGAGTAGACGCAAGCGACAACGTCAAGTCTTCAAGGCTTTTCCAGCGCAATTCCCAGCCTAACTGGCGTCTAATAAATGATGCATTCGTCATTTACGACACCATCTGGGTCTAGGATGAAACATCTGACGAGTTTGGAACATTTTCATCAGCTGAGGACAGTGAGGGTGCAGAATTGTTACACTTCGCTTTCTTGATGGGTAGAAAGATTCGTGCAGAATTTTCAGCCTGCCAACAGCCTCGCATTGTGATTTCGACGCTATGCATTAAAAACTTGAAATGAAAACATTTAGGAAAAGCGTGTGTATTCCGATTTTGAAGCTTTTTTTCATTTACAACCTTGTTATGATTCTTTGAGGAAACATTGTAATGTGCGTTTTTGTTTAATTTGCATTAGTTGTAAATGTGCTGTGCTGTATCAAATGTAGCAATTTGTTCAAGATTTACTCGGTAAACCAACCAAATATTTGAACATTTTCAGTACAACTCTCATGAGCGGCACAGGAGTTACTCATACCATGGAAGTAGGACAATTAAGAGGGCTTAGACTAGTCAGTTTGGGGGTCTAGAGACACTACATTATACACTCATATACAAACTCAAAACCAAAGGCAATTCAAATCATTTTACAGGTCTTTTCCACATGCAGTGAAAACTACAAATCAATCGTCCTCCCAAGAGCTGTATTAATTATATACAATGTACATGTAAGTGTAAGTTGGCAATTAGTCTCTGCAAATGTTCCTCCTATTTCCAATCACTGTGGCGAAAAAACCAAGCGCTGATTGAAATGGGCTGAATCACACAGAACGGAAGGTTGCACTTAATCATATTCAGGTCATCCTCTGTTACGTAATTTGACCTGGACCGTGTCTGCATGGTTTGGGTGACCACTGGGTCGTCGATGAGTAGCCCGCCCACATTAAATTCTCAGTGCTTTATCCTCCTTTTCAATGTCCCTTTTCAAGCTTATAGCTCACTCTGCTGTCTTTAAACTCTCATTTTGCTGGAGATTGTACTTTCAACTTTTAATGCAGTGATTTGAAAATATAATCTGCCACTTCATGTCAGGATATTATTAAAAAATTGAACTATTGCCATACATAGTTTTCTATTTAACAAATATTGTTTTGAATTTGAAAAAAGCCGAGAGCCTTAAAGCTTCAATTTCTAAGGTGAAATGGTCACTTTTCTGTATCTTATCAATACGTGACAAGCAATAAAAAGCATAAAGACAGTGTTGTTGAGAAAATGGGAAAAATGACAGTCACAATAACAAACAGATGACTTGTGCAGAGGTGCCTTATTTTCGCATTACTCGCGGCAACGGGACTGACCAATCCCAAGCCGAAACATGCTTGACGTCAGATCATGAATAATAATTATGTTTGGAAATAACCAAAGTGAATTTACCCCTTAAAACTTGAGAATGTTATGTCAAAACTATTTTTTCAGTCCTGAGTCCCCCCCCGGCCCCCAGTCTGGGAAATTTTCCTCTTCGCTTAGAATCACACTACAATAAGAGTACAGTGAATTAACGTAGCTTCCGTGTGGACTGACAATTTGAAAGTTTGAAAGATAACCTCATTACATGTATTTCAAGGCATGCACTGTACGGCGAAAAAATCACCAAGTTGGATTTCACACCATCTTAAACTGAAACCATGTAAAATTCGTAAAACATGATGTTGCAATGAATTAAGTTTAAATTCCGCAGAGCCATTCACAACCTGGGTTTGTCACTGCAGCAGCAAAGCAAGCCTTGGTTTAATTTACTTCGTGCGGTCGATCGATCTGATGGCGGGCCGGGGGCGCATACCATGATCACCACGGACCGTGGGAGGGGTGCTGAATTGATTTTTGGAAGGAGACAATTTTTTAATTATATTATTTTAATTTTTGATATCAGTACACGTGTTTAATTTTTCACCAGACGAAAAACGAAATGGAAAAAATAACCTACCTAAAACTTGGGTTGAACAAATAATTCCTGAATGAGGAATGTTTAGCTTGTTGTCTCAATGAGTTCGTTTTAGTTTCTCAAGGAGCTGAGTTAACTAAACACGATTCTTTTGAAAAAAAGAAATTTTATAGAATTATCTATGAAATTCAGACAGAGCTAGTTACATCCTTGATTTCCACCTCAGACATCATTTAATTTTCATTGCCCCGACCGAAGTTGATATCATTCTATAGTTCGGAAAGTTGAAACATTCCAGTGAGTTTGACACCTTGATCTCTTTTCGCGCTCACCTATTCGTGTTGGGTTTACAGAGTTAAGACAGGAAACCAAAAACAAATATTATTCACTAGAAGCAGTTTTCTAAAGAAATTGTGATCCTTTCTTCAATGAAGGTAAACGTTCAATCGGAACTTGAGCAATATGCTGCGCGGAAATGAACTATTCAATTGATGACGTGAGGCTGGGACGGTGCCACCGTTCAGTGGTCTGACCGGGGTCCTTTGAGACAATTTTTAAAAAGGAGAGAGTAAAATAAAGATCACAAAAAAGTGTTATTCCACAGGTTCGTGTGTACGGATGAGAAGTATAATTTTCTCTAATGTTCATAGAACTAATTCTCAGATTCTGTGGAAAATAATCCTCCGCTCAGAAATTTGCTCCATGATGGCGCAAGTGAGTTTTCAGACTTTCAGGCTCTAGCATCATGGACTCTCCTGTGATTCACACTGTGGACTATACGTACGGTGGTGCCGTAGAGTTCCCGGCTATAAATTCAAGTGTTGTGGGTTGGAGTGTCAAAAGTAGGCCTATGTTACTTTTGGGTAGATTTGCTAAAGTACTTTTTCATCAGGGAAAGGAATTTCAGGCATTGAAACGCAAAAACTTCTAAAAATGATCGATTCCAACGAGAGCATGATCATACCATAAACCAGGCGGACTGACATGTCGCGATCAGATGGCAGATGGCAGCGGCCCGGGTCGCTTTGCATCAAGTTGGCAAGGTTTTCAGTTCAGTAGTCTTTTCAGATAGAAATCGAAAAGCAAATTCCCAGTAAATTAAGAAAACTCAAAAATTAACTGTAATGATATAAAGCCATTTTCGTTTCATGAATAATGGTACTTTTTCAGCACAAAATGGAGTACGGAAGTCGCAGCTTGTGACGGAAATATGGCCGCCGCCAAGATTTTGTTTCTTTGAGCACCAACTTTGGGAGCTCAAAAACATCCAAAGACAAAACAAAATCAGTATGAATTTTAGATATAATTTAAATGAGGGAATATGTTTTGAGTATGTATAGTCATAATAATTGTAAGCTCTAGTTATTTTTGTAGAAAAATAGTTTATTTTTACGATTTAGTGAAATATTTTTTACTTTCTTATTTTTACAGTTTTTTGGAGTGATCTAAACGTCGCACCGCTGAATTGTCCGGTATTATTAGAAATTGCAGCTTGTTTTCTACATGAGCATTTAGAAAATATCACCATTTTGCATTCAATAATCCAGAAATCTGACTTTAAAAACTACGTACTAACACAGAACTTTGCCATAATGTCATTGTGCAATGAAAGGCGCGCTCTGTACTCAGGCACTGTGTGCGCGTAGTCTGTGATTTCTCAAACGTCCGCATTGAGTGTATATGATCGTCTGTATGCCCATATTTCGAGCATTCAATCAATTTTACCAACAGGTGTTCTACGTTGTTGAAGTGAACTCCCAAATTGTCACCATCATGGCTGATGTTCAGCAAACAGTTGCAAAGCCCGCCAAGAAGCCATCCAAGCCCCGGAAGCCAGCAGGGCCCAAGGGCACCGACATGATCTTGGATGCTTTGAAGAATCTCGGCCAACCTCGCAAGCCAGTCTCTGCTCAAGCTATCACCAAGTACGTCAAAGCTAATTACAAAGTTTCTGACAAGGTGGATGCTTCTCTGAAGAGGGCCGCTAAGAAGCTGCTTGCCGACGGTAAAATCGTGCAGGTGAAAGGCAAGGGATACAACGGATCCTTCAAGCTGAATGTCAAGGCAGTCGCTGCTGCTGAGGCCGCTAAGAAGAAGAGGGCAGCTGCCAAGGAAAAGAAGAAGGTAGCGCAGGAGAAGGCTAAAGCCAAGAAGGCCAAGAAAGCTGCTGACAAGAAGGCCAAGGCGGCTGACAAGAAGGCCAAGAAGGCAGCCAAGAAGAAGACATCCAAGACGAAGAAACCTGCTGCCAAGAAGCCTGCCGCCAAGAAGGCAGCTAAGAAGCCTGCCACCAAGAAGGCAGCCAAGAAGCCTGCCACCAAGAAAGCAGCTAAGCCCGCCAAGAAGGCAGCTAAGCCCGCCAAGAAGGCAGCCAAGCCCGCCAAGAAGGCTAAGCCCGCCAAGAAGCCCGCAGCCAAGAAGGCAGCCAAGAAATAAGCAGCTACTCAGCTTGCAAACCCAAACGGCTCTTTTCAGAGCCACCACATATTCAAAAAAGAGATCATTCTTGCTGTCAAATAAATCGTGTCTATTTCAGTCTTTATTTTTAAAGATCATGCCATCATTCCTCCTTTTCCTAAATCGAAACCATGTTCAACCTCCGGCCCCCATAACCCCCTCGTAGCGTAATCGAAAAACAAATAATGATACAAAGCAAACAGTCTTTTGAGTTCATTCAAAAATATCCCTTCTTTTAAACTAGACAAAAAGTTTTTGTTGGAGTTACGTCCTTATTTAATAAAGTGGAAATTTATGCTGATGCAGGAGTATGACCTTCCCTTATTGGCATCACGAAGCCGATAAGACGGATATTTTATGCCAAGTCAAATGTCGCGTGGGAAGCCAACACCTGTCATAATCTTAATTAAAATTGTACTGAAGTTAAAGGAGGAAATCCTGTGGAGGCTCTTCATTGCCTACTAAGATTCAATAGCACGGAACAAGATGAACGAACGAACAGCCTCGCTGCTAACCTTCTTTGTACTGAGCAGTCTACCAGGTAATGAGACTTTATATGTGGATTGGACTTTTTTGCACAATTTCTACTCTGCTAACTTGATTTTGCTTCTTTGCGCTACACGAACGTAGTAAAAGTATACGAGTATATGTATTTGAATGAATGTGTAGTTATCATAAGTGCTAATTTCAGACGGGAAAATTCACGGGGTGAAGGATGTAAGGAAAGACATGGAAGGATGTACATTTCAAAACAGCTGCAATTCGTGACATTCAAGAAGACCTTATTTGACTTCTTTTAGTTCTTTAGTTGTTCCTGTTGACTATTTTCCTGCGCTTTCCAGGAGCAATGCTCGTCTACACTGCCTACAGTCCAACAACAGGATATTCTTTCGTCGTATTCGAAGACAGCGTTGACGACACCGACTCATGGTTTGAGGCCAGGGCCAAATGCCGCGTTCACTCACAGTACGCCGACTTGGCTGAGATAAGTGCAAGCGACTTCACAATAGTACAAGATCTACTGAGCAACTCACAAGCATCGTAAGAATTTTAGTTGTAATATGTGCACGGTAGAGCTTTTTAATATCCTCTTGAATACACAATCCGAAAATTTGACCGAGTGCACTCTTCATCTCTTTGAACGCATATGAAAATTAATAACAGATTTTAGTGTACTGTGTACATGTACCTGTACCGTATACAAGTGCACTGTATGTTTGTTTTGCTTTTGTAGACCTCAGTACCATTACGATTCCTTCATCGTGAACATTCCACTGAGTCCAACTTCACCATCTCCGTTTGAAAATTCAATCTGTCTGACTGAAAGGAAACTAAAGAGGTTATAATATAATTTACGCATTTACTATGTACGCAGTTCTTCCTCTTACTGGATTGGAATCTACGACCACTTATCCGAAATGAACTTCAAGTCTCTGTACACCGGGGCAGACATAACCTTCGCGAACTGGGACAACGATAGACCAAAGAACGACATGAACAAGAACTGTGGGTCCTGGGATACTTCAAATAGTTATTGGAAAGACGAGGCTTGTACTGGGAAGAAACGGGGAGTGTTATGTCGGATGCTGACGCCTATTCCTTCTTCCAACATCGACCCTAACACAGGTGAACCAATTTGGGCGTTTCACAATAGGGCGCCTCCAAGATTTTGCAATGTATTGGCCAATCACAATGCGCGAAATCTGTCGACGCAATGCCCGTTTGGAAAGGGTCAACAGATTTTGCTCATTGTGATTGGCTAACGCGTTGCAAACTCTTGGAGGTGCACTGTTGTGAATCGCCCGTATTCCTTGAAGAGTTGTTTTATTCTGATTTTCTCTTCTTTCGGTCGTTCTGCAAGTTTGGAGACTATGGGGAGGGATATTGAAGTGATACTACATTTGTAATTTGGCTTTCTCTTGTATCGCAGGCTGTCCGCCAACAATGGTCCCCTTTGATGACGTCTGCTACGATTTTCGTGTGTTGATGACTGGGAATTTCAGCTCTGCACGGCAGGCTTGTGAAACATTACCAGGTCGGATGATTATACCGGAGAGCCAGTCTGAAGCAGACTTCGTGGACCTGTATACCATCCTCACGGGGTATAAGAAGCGAGGAAAAATATCCAATATTTTCTGACAATGGCCCAAGGGCAATAAACCCTACGTCCACTCGCCCAAACCCACCTAGCTGGCAATTATTAGTTGAAAGTTTTAAAACGAAAGTGTTCACGTTGAGTGGTAAAACAGTTCGAGATTTAAAATAGGAGCAATGAGTCAACAATTTACTTTCCCATCTTTTGAACATTTCGCATGCAGCAAAGCTACTTTTTGGCTGGGTATCACGGATGAAGAAGAAGACAACGACCTGCGCAGTATTTACGGACCTAACCTCTCTTTCGAAAAATGGCACCCGAGTGGCTCGGGCGTCGTTGCATCTGAGACAGACTGTGCCTATATCGACACCAGCAGCGGCTACTGGTTAACAGACCATTGCGATGAACCAAAAGGCGTCATGTGTTCTTTCGTTCCACCACTACTACAAGGTTAACCTGACTTTTTGAAGCTGTTTGAGGAAAACCTAACATGAGTGTGTATAAACTAAATGTCCCTTGTCTTTGTAACTATGGCACTAGTACTGACATTGCCATAATTATTTGTATCGCACGTCAAACCTACGATTTTAGACGTAAAACACACTATCCAAGGTCACCGGATATGATCAAATCTGTCAAAAATCGTGAAAATCATATATCATGAAGTAAACGGGTGATTATTTAAACTTGTCAATGCTTCTTTTCCTTACTAAGGGTTATTGTCAAATCCCTTTTCCGTTTTATCTACCCTCTCTGCATTCTTAGAAGAGACAACAGTAGCACAAAGCATTACATCCACTAGTGAGACAACGCAAGATGCATTTACAATCGTTGCATCCACAGATCATGACGTCACTTCTCCAACCTCATCCGAGGCGCAAGGACCCTGTGAGTAAACCATTCGGTCCGCACTATCTGTCTGTCAGTTGGTCTGTCAGTCTGTCTGTACGAATCAACAGCACGGTGCCGCTAAGCTGCGCGAGCCCGCAGTCGCTCCTTTTGAAGCACGGCCTACTACACGCAAAGCTTTTTTTCTATCAATAACATCACACAGCAGGTTTTATCCCGTGTAAGGCAGGATGCCACCTGCTATGAGAAGAAAAAAGCTACAGTTCGAGGTACCAAAGTGTAAGAACACAACTTGGTGAGTATGCATGTAAAAGCTTCACTGGGTAAGTAGAAGACTCATTGATGAGGACGATGGTTCATCGGCGACATGTGCTGTGTGCACCCACTTTATTCCGACGGAGGGATTTGACCAATCCATTTGTTGAGGTGCTAAAATGTTAGGTTATTTCTAACGGTTGGGAAGCCCCTTTTGTTTTATTTTATGGTAACAGATTGCAAACCTGTTGAAAGGAAAGCGTCCACCGTCATGAGCCTTCCTGGGCATACACGCGAACGCTCCCACAGACATGCATGGCAGCGGTCGGCTGATGAAAGTCTGCATCGTGCTAGGTGAGGGCGCTATATAGTTTTGGATCATGAGCAAGGACACTTACTTGGGATCGCAGACAGTACTTCTGGCCGAGAGATGTCATTCATTAATGATTTCTCAGTCCCCCTCTGGTAAATGAATGGCTCATTTTCGTTTCATGACGACTGTGAGACCTATCTAAAGTACCTCATACGAAACTTTTTAATCCAGTTCGCATCTAAAATTTTTCACGAAGTTGTGAACAGATGTTTTGCCACCTGAATAGTTTTGCCATGTCTATCGCTAACAAAATTAACCTTTTGTCTGTTTCGTACTCTGCAGTCCTGTCTGTGAAGCCTCAGTGTCTGGTCGGTGATGATGCATACGCACTGGCTCCCTTGGGATGCATTTGCTGAGAACAAATTGTAGTGATAACGTATCATTGTGGGAAATTATAAAAAATCAAATCTAACGTTTGGGTAAGATCTGAGACTATTTTTTGTTGAAAATTTTTATTGAAATTTAAAATTTGTCGAACTAAACTTTAAGACAGTTTATCTTGATCAGAGACAGCGATGTGAACTTAACGAGGTTTGGGACTGTTACAGGAAGATTCGATAACAAAAAGTAAACAAGTTTATCAGGAAAAGCCAGAATAACAACTTTGTTTGAGAAAACTAGAACCGATTGGAAAATAGAAGTGTTAGCTTACGGCCAAAACGATCAAGGAAACCCAATTTTGAAGAAATTGGAAATTTAAAACTGGCCTATGCGATTTGTAATGAAAATGTTTACAAAAACGAACAACAAAATTACTGTCATTTAATGTTTTACAGTTTGAGGAAATCCGTAACAAAACAGGATTCAGCAATGTTCTGACGGATAAACGGCTTTGTCAGATCGGTTACAGTGTCGCAAAATACAGAAGAACGTATTAATTCTATGGATTCATATTCAGTTTATGTACAGTAGTCTGTAGTTGTGTTATTAATGTTGTTTTCCTTGAATAAAAGAACTTTTCAGGAATACTTATTCAAAATCTTTTGCCGTTTGTGGCATTTTGTAATGACGGATAAGATGCCCCAAACAGCAGCTCAATGAGCCATAAACTGGAGAGACTGTTTCTAACGAAGTAACCAAAGTGGGCTGGGCGGGGTGTTGGAGACAGAAGAAAGGCAGGTTTTGATCAACACACGACACTTTCTATACCTCTTCACTGAAACGTACAAACAAGGAGCATTATAAGTGGTTCATCGATGATTTTTTTAAAAGAAAACCATCATCATAGCCCATCCCATCGGTGTCGACGGTGGAGAGAGCGTCTTTCACGGTCATCTTTGTACTGTTGGCCAGAATTAACGAAGCAGCGCGGCCTTTGCGCACTACGCCAGTTGGTGCAGTAATTGCTTGTAACAGTTGTTCCCAGAAAATACAAATAAAAAATCACAACCTTTCCCCAAAACTCCCCCACCCCCCAAAAAGAAAAGATGGTCCATCATCTAGAAGTGGCCAAGGGTGGCCTGAAATTTTTAAAACTATTTGTGGCCTTTCTGAGGGTTGCCAAAAAGAGAGAGAAAAAAATCGTCTTTCTCTCATTAACCCCCTTAAAGGCAGTGGTTTGGGGGTTGGGAGGGTGTAGCCCCTGTTGCTCCAGCCTGGATCCGCCCTTGAAAGTGGCATACTTATGATGATGACGATTCGACGGCGCGACGTTGTTTGCAGGATTAATATTGGAGGCGGGCGAATTTGTGACACTTGATGGCGCCATTCATGTTAACCATTAACCAGTTGCTCGGGACAGCAGCTTGTAGTCCTGAAGGTCTCTTCGCCAAAGTGCGATATTCTGACAAAAACTCAGTTATATCTTCAGAAGTTATGGTAACGCTGAGACTGGAGAGTAGTGTGCAGGTAAAAGTAAGTAAACGGACCACAGCTGGTAAATTTTTGGGTGGAAAAAGGAGGAATTTTTGGTCCATAAGTTTTGAGCAGAAAGCCGGCGAGTGAACAGTTTGGGCGGGGTCGACGGTCAGTGATGCTATGGCAATGGTCAGGGTTGCGCGTGTGTATGATTTGACGTCTGCCGTTCTGGCCAGCTAGCTCGGTGTTGAATCCAGTATCGGGTGGGGGTTGCTTTGTTTGCGTGATTTAATGCGAGGTTTGGTTAGCTTTCAGTTTTCCAAATATGTTGTATGTTTTTTTTTCAGTCATTATTTTGTTCACCTCCGGATCCAGCTGGCTAACGCTGAGTAACAGTGCAGTAACAATAACAGTCATTAGTACATGTACATTAGGCCTGGGCCAATACAGACATTGTTATTTTTCTACACTGGAATATCAGCCAACAGAAAGCAATAACATATCGTAAAGAGTCAAATTTAGCAGGGAAAATACCAAAAGTGTTTACTCATGAAATAATTTTCAGACCAGTCTTAAACTTGGAGTCAGTGCACTCAGTGTCAAATTACATGTATGTTCGTGTATGGAACTCTTTCCTTACCTAACTAATGTTAGGGCCATGTGCCGATACTTGTATTTAAAGACACAATTTGGAATTCATCATTTTCAGCTGGAACGACTTCTGTGACTTCACTTGGCCAGTGAGTTTAACTTTTAGTTTTACAGTAATTTTGGGCCAATATTTTCTGTTTTCATCAGCAAGCACTCCTGAAGCAAAGGATCTACTCAACACAGAAAATGATCAAGTTGAATTGGATAAAGAGACGTATATCAGAGTTTTTACAACTGTGCATTTATTGAGTCATGTGCAAAACAATGCCAGTTCTCATACCAAATTCATGAAGGGATCCGACCAGTCGGATCTAATTGATTTGAAGCTAATTGTTATTTTTGGTTTTCCAGCAGCCTTACACTCATCATTTGGTGTCCAGTTCAAATAAAATAGACCTACAAAAAATGTGTTCTCCTTCTTTAGTTGATATTTATGAAAGTGGTTTCAAAAGTTTTTTCTCCAGTACTCTGTGATACATGTACTGACAAAAGATTTTGAAAGTAATGGAAAAATCTCAGAATAACAACCAACCTTGATGACTGTCTGAAAAATGGTCACGAAATAACCTCTTGGCTTAAGACGCAACAAGTGTTCCAATCGTTTATTGGATAAATGTCTTTAAACATTCAAATCTGGCTATATCAATCAAAGTTGGGCCTTGTCTTAGTTGTCTCTGTGCTGAAGAAAGTGTTTTAAAAGAACTGGAAGTTTAAATGTCCAATTTCATTTTTGTTGGTCATTTTTCTCCAGGAATTTGATAGATGACATTGGTTTGGAAGTGGGGGGAAAGATGAAAATCTCAATTGGCTATGAGAATAACCAGCCTCCTGGTCTGCGAGCTGAGGAGGTTCCACTGCAGTTCCGTGAGCCATACGTAGAGATTGGATACCGCAAGCCTTACCAACCTTTCAGCTTCTACCTGAAGAGCTTCTTTCAGATCCACAATGAATCCCTCAACGTATGGACCCATGCTATCGCCTGCGTGGCCATCATGTTCCAGGGGATTCGGCTCTGCGCGACCTTGGACATGGAACATGATCCTTATGCCCCAATGTTCAAGATGCTCATCTTTAGCTGCATGACCTACCTGTTTCTCAGCACCTGCGCGCACCTGTTCCAATCAATTAATGAGGTGGCTCATCA
Organism: Acanthaster planci; assembly: GCF_054643075.1. Classification (NCBI taxonomy): domain Eukaryota; kingdom Metazoa; phylum Echinodermata; class Asteroidea; order Valvatida; family Acanthasteridae; genus Acanthaster; species Acanthaster planci. Next base: position 338,808 of record NC_141794.1, read on the forward strand.
CACCTGTTTCTTCATCGACTACATGGGTGTCAGCCTGTATGCCTTCTCTGCTGGTATGGCCCATATTCACTTCTGTGCTCTGCCTTGGGTTTATGATGTCACTGAAAGTTTCTACCTCCCCCTTCATTGGTTTCTCTCCTTCTTAGTTTGCTTCTGCTGCAGTTACTCCAAGTATCGCTACAAACGACCTTACCCCTTCGCTCGCAAAGTTTGGCAGATGTCCTCTGTGGCCGCTGGTTACATCATAACCATGTTCCCCGTTGTTATGCGCCTTCTGTTCCAGGGGCTGTCAATTTTCCACGACTTGGCCCTCTTCTACCAGGTGCTCTCGGTGGCTTCCTTTTTAGCTGGCTCCTTTTTCTTTGCTGCCCCTTTCCCCCAGAAATTTTCCCCTGGTAACTTTGACATTGTAGGACATGGTCATCAACTGTTTCACATATTCATGGCGTTGACGTCCTACATGGAAGTGGAAGCCGTCTACCGAGACTACGTTGACAGACGAAGTATCTACTCCAACCTTTTCACCCCCACGCCCATGATAGTCTATGGCTACTTTGTTCTACTTATGATCGCCAATATGACTGTTGTCTTTGTTTTCCGTGAGAAGATCAAGGCTCGAATTGAACGAGAAAAAGAGGAGTGAAAGTTAGGTAAGGATCACGAACCAATACGTAAACTTGTACCCAAGTAATTGAAATAATATTTTTGCTGGAATAACTATTTTAAATTTAAATGTTGTAAATGATTATTTCACCTGTTTCAAATTAGGTTTAATTGTATCAATGCAAAATGCAAAAAAATGGTTGAATGTTGCCCAGGATTTCGAACTTCACCTTGATGTATTACCAGTGTTTACATGGGTATACATGTACATACATGTACGAGTAGCTGGCTCCGAAGTGGTTCCTTCATGATGAAACATCTACTGAAGTAACACAGACATTGTACCCTGACTGTATTCCATGCGTGCATTAAAAACAAACAAAAAGTATGAGTTAAAATGTGACGAGTTCTTGCAAACATGTATGTTGAGCTTTTTTAATCAGTTACTCAGTTTATAAGTAAAAAGAAACTTTCAATAGTAAATGATGTGCATGTTCTGTGCTTTTATACATTTTGATTACTTTTCTACACATAAATTGTTTCAACGTGATTTAATTTTGTGTTAAACTGTTTTTGCTAGGGATTTAAACTATAGATGCAAGCAGCCTTTCCATGCAATGCACTGCACACAATGATTACACCGATAAAAATTATTATACTCAGAAACAGACCTGTCGTACGTACGTTGTACATTGTACGTCGTACGTTGTACGCTGTACGTTGTATGTCGTACGTTGTATGTTGTACGTCGTACATCAACAGACTTCTGGGATGCACAGTATGAAGTCACAAAATTGAAAGTCACATGTGCCGGACTTAGATTAATTAATATCAGACTACAGCAACAAACAGCCCATACACAAACCAACTTGTCTTTGGATGTTTCAACTCATGATACCGGTATATGGTAGCTTTCCTTAATTTTTGATTTTGGTCAGTTTGAACTTTGTCAGGAAAACATGTACATGTATTTTGTTTCAAGTCCTACATTATCATAATCCTAAAAAGTACTGGTTTATGAATAAACTGGCCAGTGAAGTGTACAATGCATGTGTCAAATTAAGCTTTCAACGAGTACAGATTGTTTGGGTCCATACAGCATCCAATGTACATGTGAATGTAGCAAACTCTGTGAATGATACATGCGATGTTTGTGTTCATGCTGGTTGGAATATGCTGTGTGATATGATTTTATAATGAGAGTACCAGTATATATTCCATTTTCAGCATTGTTCCAATAATCCATTTGAATCTCTTGAAAACTCTAAGTAGTCTCACAAAGAACTGTATGCACTGTACAGCTGTATGGAGTTTAGAACGCTCACTGACCTGTAACATGTACAGAATTTATCACACCTGATGTGTGAATGGATGTAAATTTGCTTTTATGGACCTAAAACGAGATTTGCCTAGTGTTAACTGTCCAAAGGTGATATTATTTTAAACAGATAGAGTTGTTACGATTTTGGAAAATTCCAAAGTAGACTGTCTGGGAGTTGACAAAAAATTAAATGTGAAAATGTACGCAAGTACACCAAACCATTAACCATGTGGGCAAAAAAGCCGTTAACTGTCCAGTTGAAACCACACTTTGACTGCAGCAGATTTTTTTCAGATTCAGACTTTCTGTCATGTTTACCAGCATGATTTTTGTCATGCACAGCAACTACCCATACAATCTCTTGTACAGTAACTGTGTTCCTCTTGTACCCCCAACCTGCCATTACCTAACCGTACTCTGTCTAGGCGGGAGACTGCTATTGTTATGTCGGCCTTGTCATGCCTGAATGAATGCACGTACCCTCCAATCAATTTGGGGGGGGGGGGTTGGGAGCCAGTTGGACACATGCCTTTTTGTCTGTATTCACTTCTTCCCATCTTTTTTTCAATTAGCAGGAATACACAGTAATAATAGTGTGATGATTTCAGGAAATGATATTCACGGTTGTTTGCTGACTTTGATGGCTTTTGTAATTGTGCACTGATAAAGGCAGTTTGTTTCCTACTAAGTACTTTGCAAGGCTTGTGTAGTAAATAAAAGGTAGGGGTGCTAGGGAGACATTTTTCTTTGCCCTCATAAATTCTTTTTATCTGTAGAATTGAATTTTTGTTCATGGAAAAACTGAATTTTCTAAAAGTCAATCAGAAAAAAGAATTAAGATTCACAAATATTTGTTGTTTTCTTTTTTTGCACTGTAGCTGTAGTTCATATTTTAGTTGTGCCAACTGAAAGGCAAAAATCCTTATTTGGGCAAAAATTGAGGGAATTAGTTGTCAGTTTGATATTATCATGGCTTGTGAGTTGAGCTGTGTTGAGGTGATAAATCTACATGTAATTACATATTCTCTGAGGTGCAAACATCACCAGGCTTTCTTGTGCAGGTGTTGTCTTGGACAAATATCTCTTGCTGTTCTGTCATGTAGATGCAGTCTCAATGTATGTAACACCCAAACAAAAACATTGTTACATGTTGAACTCTACTAAATGTCTGTTCTTTTGCAACATTAATTAAAAACTGTTTTTTCTGTTTCTTTTTGGCAAACAAATCCAAAAGGTTTGCTACCTTGTAAGTAAAGTTTTACTATTTATGGAATCCATTGTCAGGTGCAGAAAAGAAATCTGAAAGCGCTGATCAGTGCAAGATTCAAACCATCTTTTGTTTTTCATGGAACTCGTAGACCACCAAATTCATTTGCCTGAAAGACAGCAATGAATCTTGTTACCATACTGCATGTTAATTCCAGACCAGCGTGAGACAGGGAAAAGAGTTCCTCGTGAATTTTAATTTTCTATTCTCATTTTCCCAGAGGTCTTTTCACATGTCTGCAAGGCAGTCGAGCAATCATCCAACACACAGTCCCCTGAGGCCTCGTGTCCAGGCATAATATAGATGGGGAAAAAAATTGCTGGTGTAAATTTAATACAGAGGCCTTTAAAGCTAAGCAGTGTACATACCTATAATGGTACATGTACTGTGATCTTCATTTGAGCTACTTAAGAGACTTTCCCTCCAGGGTTTGAATAAATCAGCAGTTCCAAGAAGTCTCATGATATTGAGAAGGTCTTCTGTGAAATTCTGTAATGCTGTGCGAAAACCATAAAATGATAAATGGCTAACTTCCTGTTTGCTTTTCTGTACATTTACTGGACTGTTCCACTTTTCTGTCTCAGTTTTCCATGTACATGTACGAGTACATCTGAGATTGACTGTGTCCATGTGCTCATACAGTTCCAGTACATGTCATCAACAAATGAATGAGGTTTATTTTCAAGAGAGCAGTCTTCAGTAATTAACTTCTAAACTGGATCTTTAGAGCTTAGTAACAAATTTTCTGTTGGAGTGTATGATTTGGACAGTGTGTAGTGTAATCCAGAAATCAGCTGCATGGGAACGCTGCTTTATTTTTCCTAGACATACAGATGAGCAGTCTTTGAGGCAGTGTGTAACTCAAGATAATTACAGAAGGCAGAATTGCTCTGCTATATTTAGAAGGAAAATAATTCATCACTGGCATGGCTTCCTCACAATATATTCAAAATTTAGTATGGAATCAATTACCTTTCAGGGTTCTTTGATAATGACGTTTGAACTAGCAAAGTGTATGCACTAATGGATTGTAATGTGTGACATCGTTCATTTAGTATTATTATTTTTGTTGGTAAAAGTAAGTAGGCATGACTTCTAACATCTTGTAACACGTTTGTTTTGATGTATGATCAGCAGAATTGGTAATAAGTGAATAGTAACTCTGATATGGAGTCTCGAGGTGAAATAAACAAAGTCTAGTTTTGTTTTACCAGATGAAAGATTTCACTTTCGGATGGGTTTGATAATATGTTGAGTCACATGTGCTTCAGCCTTGCATCTAAAATTGCAGTTGCTAATCTTTTTCAGTATGAAGAAAACACCTCAAAAAGAAGTTAACTTTACGGTTGTTATCTTAGATGAAGGAAAAAAACAGACACTGATAAATGACTTGCTCACACAGCTCAGTTTGCAATGAATGTGTCCTGTGGTGTATTATTAAAGGCACCAAACAGAACCTTCAAGACTATTGTACTCTATTTAAATCATATTTTATTGTAAAAAAGTCTTGTTTAAAAAAAAACAAAAAAAATTCTTTCCAATGCGTATGACATTATGTACAAAAATGAGAAAATCTATTTTTTATTAATTTAGTGATGACGTTTGTGATTTGCATTCATGGAGTATTGTGATTATTAATGTGCAGTTTTTAGGTAGGCACTGTAGGAGGTCTTACTTTGGTGCAAAGGTGGTAACATTTACTTGTAGATTATCAATGTTGTATTTCTATATAATTACATACATGTGCATGTGTGTTTTTGTCATTGAATACGAGTAGCCATTGTGACACCAGCTGGAGTTGCCCTGTAGTGTCAAAATGTATAGATTACAGAACAATCTTGATTTGAACTTCATTATTGTCAGGAAATGGTATAAATAGCTTAAACTGGCCATGCATGATGATTTTAAAAACTACACTGTCATTTTCATAATTGTAAAAGGAGGTAAACAATGCTTGCATAACAAGAACTTATAAAAGAATTCAAAAAATTGATTTTCTGTGACACTGTGCATGTTAATATTTCTATTACTCTGCCTTGACTCCAAGAAGATATGGTGGTCCAAAATAGTCCCTGTGTGCAGGCCTTGTAAAAGTTGAGGAAAGAAAAACATGTAGAATCACTTGTGAACAATTTACTTCGTTCATGAAATGAAGTCAAGATTCTTTAAATAATTTCTAGGAATAAAAGTGCGTGACCTTTCATAACACTGGCAAAGATTTCTCATCCTAATCTTATCATGTTATCTCAGTGCAAGTGTCATTCATATCTTGTCATGCAGACAGTTGTTGGTGACACGTCTAATCATGGTAGCTAGTAATGAGCTGATGTGAGCTTCTTGATTGGATGTGCAAACATCTCAATATCAGATGTTGGCCTTTTTGTTTATACATTTGACAAGCAAAGCCATCAATAAGATTGCTTACTACAATTACGAGTTTGTTCTAAAATCAAGTCATTTATCCATAGCATGATATAATATAGTGCACATACTGATATGATTACAGGTGTTTTTTATGTTGATTAGTGTGACTGACCACAGGTACACTGCATGTGTAACCAATACTGTAATGACTTTCAGTCTATTAGGGTCATAGTTGGTGTATTTTACACAATATACTTGTAGTAATATGAATGTACGGTAATGAAATAATGCATATATGTTCATCTTGAAGCATGTAGTGCTGTATTGTGTGTTAATGTCTTTGAATACATAGACTACTTCTACTGTAATTGTTAGCAGACTTGAATCCTTGATGCTGATTGGTTGATTCCCGGCAAAAGTTCAGTGATATACATATGCATGATCTTGGCCCGTGCCCGTGGGAACACATTTTTCTTAGGGGGTGCTGAGGTTGTAAAATCATAAATATCAAGGTTTTTTCATTTGATCTCTGACATTGGAGAGTTTGATTATGTTTGTGGCTTAACGTGGTTAAGGTTAGGGGTGCTATTTTGTACACCAGCACCCTGGTCCAAAAAAGTTAGCGGTGCTTCAGCACCCATAGCACCCCCATTCCTGCGGGCTTATCTTAGCCTTTGTGGGCAGTCCTTTTCACGATATGTTGAATGAACAAATACTTTGCCTGTTGGACCTTCCATTCATGAAGTGCGGAGAGCATGCACATTGCACAAGTTTGGAATCATCTTGGATGTTTTTGTAAAGTCTAGTTTGCTTTTAGATAAACCTCTCCTTCCTCTTGAAAATATGGAATATAGGAAAAAGTTTTCCATATTCTAAGAACACTTCAAATATATTAAGAGGTGTTCCAACCAGGCTGGAAGGTTTATTTAATGGGACACGTACACATAGCGAAAGTGTATTACATTATAAGTGCAGACTTCAGTAGTATTTTATTGTGTGCAGTAAAGATGTATGATTGCTTCGATAAGCGTAGATTATATAGTTTACTAGTCTCAGGACACTTCTAAATTACTTCATGAATATTCGAATTTTTCTTCGTGGGATATTCAGAGCTTTTCATATTTGTTAATATTTCTCTAAATTTTATGATGAAAGCCTTCTAAAATATTATGCAATTTGTAAAAAAAGCTTGGAAATCTGTGATTGCTTTTGGTAATGCTAAGTTTTGTTTTCTTTCTGTAACTGAAGAAATCTAGTACTTGTATTTAATGTTTTATTTTAGTAGTGAATGGTCTAAATGCAGTTATGCTTCAGTGGTTATTTTATTATTGTGTGCAGTTGACTTGAATAATGCTCAAAATTTTCTCCATGCATCAAGAAATTAGCTTGTAACCGTGGTAATACATATATGTAGAAGATTGCATTTAAAGACCCCTAGGCTCTTTAGAACTAACGTGCAATTGTTTTAGTAACCATTGATATTTTTTCACCTTAGGTTGTTCAAGACCGCTGCTACTTTATTTAAATAACACAGTTTTTGATGGTCTCATTTTAGAAACAAATAATCCAAGCCGTGTTGGAAGAATGTTCAGAATTTTAATAATTTTTGGGAAGTACTCTTGAAAAAATGAATGGATTTTAATGAAGAAGATTTGGGGCAAGTTTGTTTCTTAAAACTGCTAGTTTCCAAATAAATATAGCCTCAAGAAAGGGTCGGTTTTAGTTCAGAAAACAGCATGTGGTCACCTCTGAGATAACTCACCAATCTCTCTCTTTTCTCAAATCAAATATCTGAAATGTGTGATACATGGTCTGCGCACAATATATCCATGCTTGCTTTTGTGTTTAAAAATTAAAGTTAGCTGCAGTGCGGAAATGACGTTGCATTTGTCTCTTGGTGTTTTTACTGTTTCAAGTTGTTTCAATTATGGAATTAAATTGAGGTTCAAGTCGAGTATCGAGAAGAAGAAAATGGAAGGAAAATTCACCTGTTGATAGCTAGGAAATATTAAGTTTTATGCGATAGATGCTGTACCGCTATGCTTGCAGGTGACTTCTTTTAGGAGCCTATCGCCTCACCTTTTAGTTCCAATATTCATGCGCAGACTTCACTAGTTGTTCCATTTTTGTGTTCCGTTTCTTTAAAATAGATCTAAAGAGTAGCATGAATATTGATAAAGCATCGCTCCCTGGACGTTTTAAGTATAGCAGATCCTTCATCGAAACGTGGGCTTATTTCTTTTTAGCCAATCAATGGCCTTGAAACGCCCCACCCAGGCACGTAGCTGTTCCCGTACCCAGGAAAATGTTCACCCCAACTACGGTCAAATCACAGCACATTGTCGAATGATCTTACCCGACTAATAATAAATTTCCCACGGCAAGTCGGGATTAAGCTTGATTGAACTAATGAAGTTGCGTTAAACTAGACCATTTTGAACTGAGCATATGCAAATGAAGACATATGATCGAAACAATTTTGTGATATTTAGGATGTGTGGTTTATTTTTATGATCATTAATGGACAAGTTGATCCGCATCAATCGCGGAAAACCAATATATTGTTACCCATCTCGCCCGTGCATCGGATCGGATCGGACGGCCGGATCGGCTGCTTGGCGCGCGCGGCGCGGCGCTATTCACAATTTTGCCGGCTGAATCAAAATGGCGAATCCGAAGGGCGATTCAATGAACTCTTCAAAATTCTACTATCCTAACCCAGAAATCCAAAATGGGGCTCACGTCCGCTCCATGGAACAGTACCGTGCAATGCACAAGCAGTCCATCGAAGAACCGGAGGTGTTCTGGGGAAATATAGCTAAGGATTTCCACTTCGAACGGCCGCCGACCGAGGGTAAATTTCTGGAGTACAACTTCAACGTAAATGATGGCCCTGTGTTTATAAAGTGGATGCAAGGTGCTACTACTAATGTTTGTTACAATGTACTGGACAGACATGTCAAGGCTGGAAAAGGAGACAAGATTGCATTCTATTGGTAGGTACCTACTTCTTAAGAACACTTGCGGTTTGTATAAAAAATGAACGTTATTGCAGCTCGAAATTTGACGCTGCCTGAAAGTGAAAGTGATAAATAAAACATGTATGTAAGATCATCCGAGATCTCCAGCTTGCCAACTGTGTTCTTGCATTGAACTTACTCATCTGGCATTTCTATTTGAGCCTGGTGGTTGGTGCTAGCATGAACGTGAAGCAGTGTTGGTGTGATTGGTTTGTAACGGTCAGATTGACCATTACCCATACCACTGCCAGGTTCGGATAGGGAAGGAATGAGGATTCTTCTTGACTCTGTGCTACATTTTGATTAGTTCATTTACACAATACAGAGTGTGATTGCACATGATGCGGCATGACCGAAGACCTGCTCATAAAAGGACTGAAGCTACTCTAATCTTCCCATAATGCAATGGTCAAACCCAAGGTGAACGTGAAAGGACATGTAATCACATGGAATGTCCTGTTACAGGTTGATCATATTAATTGATGGGAAAGAATTACAGATATGCTACCCCCAGAGCTGTGCGGGGTCCGACGTCCACCCCGTTCCCACCACGTGGGAGCGGGGTAGACGTCTGACCAGCACAGTTCTGGGGGTAGGTCTACTTCCCCATAGTGACCTACCATGTCCAAGGGGCTATCTGAATATTAATTAAAATGTCCTAAAAAGTCACATTTAGCAGTGAACATAGTATTCACTCAGAACACACTTAGATAATTTGTGCACATGGTGTCAGGTTATGTCTGTGTGTGGCATAGAAGTCTTTCCTAAATCTTGTAGGCCTATTTAATAACTAATGTCTGTGACTGTATACCGCTAGTTGTCAGGACCTTTATTTCAGACTATGCAGTCGCGAACATTAAAACAAACATGACAAAGTAAACCATGTCACACTAGTCTTGCTAGTTGCCATTTTTTTATTTCAGCTTTTGCCGGCACTCAGCAACACAGATTTTAAAAAGGACCTGTCCCATGAACAAGATGGACATTGGACACCTATAACTGTGAAGTTTATTAAAGTGTTCATCAGGAATTTTCAACCTTATTAATTTGAATGAATTTCATGTTATTTCCCTTGGACCATTTGCTACATTTTCTTCATTGATTCTTACTTGTATTGGTCATTCATCCAGGTTTAAAGTTTAGTCACTATGAAAGAAAGTGGGTGGCAGGTTTTACAGCCATACCTTGGTTTGGGATGGCTAAAAATAGAGACAAATGGCATTTAAAGGGATGTGAGCTTTTTGTAGTTTTTGGAATGTACATTTATTTCTACATGCATGGACCATGTAATACAAATATTATTATGAAACCTAGGGGTTCCTTGTACACCCCAGGGTGCCTTGTTCAGGTCCAACTTTAGCTTAGCTGGTTTAAAAATAGAGATAATACAAATAGTATTGATTGTGAGGGTGTCAGGCCATTCTACCGTTTGCATTAATGATTACTCATAGCACAAAGTACATTAAAAAATACACGCACTGCAAAGTGGTTGGAGTTGTGCAATACACAATTATGTGATGTACATACATACACATGTAGTGCACAAGCCATAAAAACAATGCATTGACATTGCTCACATAAAGGACTGATGAAACTCTAATGTTAAATACATGTAGGTGAAGAATATTTCTTACAGTACATGTAGTTCATGCATACCATTTTAATTGGCCCATTGAAATTTGGTTAAGTGTACCTTTGTTCTTTTTTTTACTGTAACAACGTTTATAAATCATTGGATTGGAATGCTTTTCCTGGTAAATCCTTCCATCCCTGAAATGTCCCAGAATGATCCCATGAAACACTGTAACACTGTATACATGTACCTGTGGATACATGTATTTGCACTTGTATTTTACAATCTGCCCTTCTCCCTTCTAGTGAAGATGTTGGGCCAGTTGATTAAATCGGGATGATAGGATAGCTTGTATAGCCCAGGGTAACTGACTGCATCGTACCGCAGCTCAGTAAATCCTATCGGTGGATTGGCGTCAATTGTGCCGCTAGATGATGCTTTTTGCTGGTGTTGAAAGCACCCAATCTCTAAAGGGAAAACAAAATTGAAATAAGGAACAGAAATTTATGTTGGACTGGCTGAATGCTTAATTTAGCAAGAAACTATGGACATTGGAAAATGTTGAAAACCCATTCCTATTATTTCTTTTTCATTTATTAATATGTATGTTTGATTAAATTTCATGTGAGCAATCTGGAGAAAAGGATGTAGATATTTTTCGTCATCTTACAGAAACTACATATTCTAGACATCGCCTGTTCCATATTTCTGGCTTTCTGAATCGTAACACTTTGGTGTAAGGTACTAAAGTAGGAATTTTGAAATGGTGGACCTACTATAAATCATCTTAAAACTTGGACAGACCTTTACTGGTACATTTACCGATATGTGGAACCCTTTACATGTATTTGTACTGTGCATTTAATGTTGTTGAGCAGTAACAAAGTATGTACGAGCACAGAGCTAATTTTAAAGGAAATTTTAAAACTTGTTTGTGTCACAGATGTGTCAAATTAACAGTAAAAGTTTAATCACGGATATGTACATATAGGGCACTGGTACATAGGTATCTGGCATGTGTTAACTAGTACCATTGACTTTCACTAGTCAGGGAATATGTCCGCAGCTTCAGGTGAATGAATTCCTGATAATACCTGGAGCCTTTCATCAAGACCAGATAGGAAGAAGGGCTGCTGATAATGCCTGAGCCAGAGGCAAGGGACATTATCACTGTCCATTCTCCCTGTGAGCCAGTCTTAAATGTTTGACCCAATCTAAAACAAACATTTACTTAAGACTAGTCAAAATATCAAAACAAGTTCAATAAATCATAGATTTCCAACGATTTTATTCTACAGTTTTAATTCATTGTTTTCAAACATATATATACGTGTATGTTCCTGTTGTGAGTAGTCATAAACAATCTCCTTACGCAGAGATTGGTGTGCATGGTGCATACTGGGTATAGGTGACAATCTACATACATGTAACGGGCGCTCAACCAATAGAAATGGCTAAACTGTCTAAGGCATTTGTGAATCATACTTAAAAACATTCTTGTTCAAGAAATCTTGGCATTTTTTTAATTTTAATTTTTTTTGTAGGGAAGGAAACGACCCAAATGACAGCTCAACAATCACCTATGGACAACTACTTAAGGAAGTCTGCAAGTTTGCCAATGTTCTGAAGGGTTTGGGTAAGTGGACCTCTCCTCGCTCCCATTACAGCGTGGAATAACTTTCACAGAGGCAGAGGGATGATAAAATAAATTTTGAATATTCTGGAACTTGGCTGTTCTGTTGATGACCTGTCTGGTAATAGCCACACCAATCAGTCTTTCAGATATCAGATTCATGTATGTCACAGTTCATGGAACCATTAAAGAATAAGAAATAGTTGATTTTTTCCTTTATTACAACCTGTTTAAACAGCACATGCTTAAAAGTGAACAGGCAGTATGTGTCAGATCCCCAGATAGAAACATGATCAGAACTTAGCTTCAATCACTTCTCTGTATTCTGCCGTACATGTACATGCTTGGATTGAAACTGTTGTATTTAATTCCAGGCTACTGGTAATTATTCCCTTATCGTTTGCTTCACGAGATTGAAGTTATTGTAGATGACCTCTTATAAAGCCACCAAGTGAGTCCCTTAGAGTCCATTATGTAGCCATCTGACGTCAACTGTAACCTTTGTTCTCATGCAAGTGTAAGCATAAGTGATAAAAGCCAGGCCACACGAGTACATGTATCATTTTGTTTGGCTAGTCTGTATTATTTATAACATATTTCTTAAAGGTTCAATATGCCTTTTCTATTTTAAGAATATGTCCTTTCCACCTTTTGCTAGATTTCTTTTTGTGATGTAGGTCAGGTGAAGTAGGTCTTCCAACTATGTACATTTTCCATTGTTTCTTTTATATGTGTGTTTACATATCTTATGATTTAATTGCTTTGTTTTAGTGGATTGTGAATGCTGAGAATCAAATGCATGTACATGTACCAAGCAACAAGTCAAATGGCAGAAAACTCACATTTTGAAAAATGTTGAATTAATTTGTGTTTAATTCTCTTAGCTTGAATATAACATGCTGGTACATGTATGTGGAAAGTCTGAACCATTTTGTGTACTTGCGGAAAGTGGTTGCAGGCATTGTTCATGTACATGTTATAGTTTGTATCATTGGGGTTGAACACACATGGTCACATGAGGGCGCTATACCAAACGTGTGAGGCATCTTGTAAAATTATTTTGCTACCAACATTACAATGTTAAATTTTAAAAGAACTATTAAAGCCTTCATCATTATCTCTGACAGTTCTTTGAATTGTGAAGGAGTTATGTGCAGATGTTCTACATTTAATGTTCTGAGCCGTTTTAAAATGGATTTTAAACAATTAACCCATGGCCTTGGATGCATGTATTACATTGATAAGTTAAAGATTTCTATCATTCTGTGCTATTTTTCTCAATCACACTTCATTAAATGCCCTCGCAGAGGTTCAGAAATACATGTAATTGAAATGGTTCAGTACAATCATTACAAGGTTGAGATTTTTGCATGAAACTGTAGCAGTCCTGAAAATACAAAGAAATCTTGTTATCTGCTGTTGTTTATTCCTATTACAGGTGTGAAGAAGGGAGATTGTGTGGCCATCTATATGCCTATGATAGCTGAGCTTGTGGTGGCCATGCTGGCTTGTGCCCGATTGGGAATAATGCATTCCATTGTGGTTGGTAATTTCATGTTTGATTTGTGCCCAGTTAAGAATGATAAAAATGAAAAATAATTTATCTCAGTTATGTACATGTATGCTGACTTAAAATCAGATTGTATTGGTATCTTTTTGTAAAATAGATTTCAATTTGAATCCGAGTTTTGTTTCATTTCTTAATTAGGATCAACTTCAAATGGTAGATATAATTCAAAAAATGCATACATCAAGTTCATATGAAGGCCTTCAAAGTTGGTTGCTTCAATCTTTCCAAAAAGAGGCCAATCTCTAATTTTGGTTTTCAGGATTTCAGTATCTCAAGCATGGACTGATTCAAAACTAGACTTCATTGTCTTTTGTTTTTCAGTTTGGTGGTTTCTCTGCAGACTCCTTGGCTGGCCGTATGATGGACGCCCAGTCCACTGTACTGGTCACCTCTGGTAAGTTAAATCTAGAAAGAAAAACTTTAGTTTCCTTAAATTTCCCCTTTTTCTATAATTTCATTGGACATTTGCTCACTTTGTAACACTGTCATCCACAAACAAATGACATGCATGTACAGTCAAACCTGCAGTTACGTCCACCTTACTACAGTGACCACCTGGCTAAACTGGCCGGTTTTACTTGGTCCAGTTTGATTCTCACATAAACGTACCATAGCCATATCTTGCTATTGCTGCCACTGCGTAACGTGGCCTGTGGCCAACCCAGATCAAATCATTTTTGTACAATTACATTGCTGTAAAACCTGTGAACCCTTGACTAAAAAATGTATGTTGAGTTGTGTAGATTTCTTCTTGCCATTCTTGTGTCTTGAGAGCAAAAAGAAATTAAAAGAAATTCATGTAAACATAAAGTCTTTGTTCCAGATTATTTGTTAACTAGGGTTAAAGGGTATTTCTGTGGACACCTGCTGAAGTATGCATGTGTAGTGACCACCTGCTGTAATGGCCATGTACAGTTGGTACCGCAGGTGGCCACTATATCAAGATTTGACTGTATAGACCTTTTTCCTGGGATGTCACAATCATGCTGGACTGCCATGTGATGTGATGGTAATGAGTGCATGGTGTTGTGATGGTAATCTACCTATTCAAGATATTAACTAGTCAAGTATGCAGCATTCGTATGTGTGATTGCACGTGGTTGAAGCTGCCCGTAGGAATATGCGATCACCGTGGCCAAGGCGGTCCACACATGGTGGTTTTGTTTACATTTAGCGCTATCCAGTCGCGTTGGTGAAAAAGGTCAATATGTACTTAATGAATACAGTTTTCCATGAAAAAAGTTCCTTTGTTGAGCCTTTTTTCTGCAAAGCAGTGAACCTGTTCCTTCTATCTCTTGACAGACGGAGTATTCCGAGGCACCAAGTTGGTAAACCTAAAGCAAATCAGCGATGATGCCATTGACATATGCAAGAAAGCGTAAGTAGGGATTGGCTAGATTAGAAGTGGTGGATGAAATTTCAAATTTGGGATAATGTAAACTTAAGTAATGGAGTTTTCAGCAAACATTACACCAATGAAGGAAAATCTAAAATGTAGCAGGATCCCACCAAATGTCTTGAGGCCGTTTGTTCAGTTATTTTTATTTTGTTTTGGATGAGAAAGAGCAAATTGAACTCTGGTTGAAGACTCTCTATACATGTAGGTCTTCAATTCGAAATTGGCTCTGTCAACTTTTTTGTCATGTTGTACTGCAGTTGACATCATATATTATATACCGGCAAAGTTCATTGTTTGGAATACCAAACAATTCTCAGAGGTAATAGTATGTCGGAAAGATCATTCGTCAAGATTTGGGTTGGGCTGTTCATTTAAAAATTTTTATTCCATCAGGGTCTTATTGCATTCTAGACAAATACAATGTGAAACTTAACTTGCTACCGACATCACTGATACACAACATCACGCCCATCTTTTCACAACAATTTTCTTAGCTGCAGCTTAAATAAATGGTTGAATATGAAGTAGAGAAAGATGTGACAGCAGCTATTGGCAACCGAGAGCCAGCTGACAAACTCTAACCACATAGCCATCAGCTTTGTCTTGAATGCTTGGACAGTTCTGGCTATTGTCAGTGGTGGCCAGCAAGCAGTGAACATCAGAGCAATAATCAGGAATATCTTGAAGGCTTTGCCGTCTAGAAATCCAGGCTGAAGTTACTCAGGCATGTTTCCTCCATGTCTCCTGATCTTGGTTTACTTTTATCATTCTCTAGTAGTCAGAGGACAAGCTACGTGCTTAGGGTTATGAGTTTGATTGTTGTAGTTTTGCACCCCATTAAACAATCGTAGATCCCATCTGTTGGCATGATCAGGAATATCAAACCAAAGGTTAGTAATGCAGTAAACCAGCAGTGAGCTTGTTCCATGAGAATAAGGTCTGAAATTGTAATGGTCTGGTGACTGCTATGGAGCACTGACCATGAATATAGAAAAAACATTACAGAAATGGACATACAACACAAGGCACCAAACTGGTTGCTGTTGATCAACATGGCTGAAAGGCTAATTCTGGAGTACAGATGGAAAAATGCTGGGAATGCTCATCAAACCAATGATGGAGTTATTTAGTGCCTGAGCAATCATGAAGATCTTAGTAATCAGAGATGCTTGGCATCACAGTAATGGAAAAAATTGCCTAAGATGATCATCAGTGTTACCATGGCAATGACAGAAGTATGTAAGAGAAGAGATGATAGTCTTGTGTCATCGATTGAGGAACTTGTTGGCATGGACTTGTACACTGCAAACTCCTTGTCCAATCTTGAAACCAATGAGCCTAATATACTCATCTTGACCACGTCGAAGGATTCTCACCTGTGTGATCTTTCTTGCACTAATATCACACGACTGGCTTACTTTTTTCACTGAGATCTGTAGAAAGTCCTCTGACTCATATCAAAGTGTCGGTAACATTTGCAACTTTGCTTTTTAATTACATGAAATGAATCACCAGAATGCTCTGGACTGTATGAGATGATTGTCCAGATTTTTTTAAAAAGAATTAAAGGTATTCTGGACTCTCCTGTTGTAATTCAAAAGAACCAGACTCTTTGTCATAATGACAGTAATTTATTGCTGGCCACAATGGATGAGCTGTAATGGGTGACAGTTCTAATGAATGGACAGCAGTATTCGTACATGTAAATAAGTTATATTGCATTAAGCTGATTAAAAGTATCCGTGGTAACCTGATATGATTGATTCTGGTTTCAAAGAGTATTCATCAAAACAGTTCCAGGTTCAAAATAAGCTTACTGTACATGTATAACATGTATGAGTAAGAAGGCTCTCTTATTGAATTGGGCAGTTGCAAAATTAAAAAGATCACTAGAATATTTTTTATTGGCAATAAACCCAGAACTTCAAAAGGAAGCAGTATTTTTCCACCACAATGCCAACTGCAAATTTCATTCTAAAGAAGTGAACTGGAGCAGAAGTCTGTCGTTTTAGGTGCTTTTGTTGTAATGTCAGTGGTTAGAAAGCTTTATTGATTGAACTTCATTATCTCCAAAGGCTCTCATAGTTTATTTGTTTGTCAGCCTTCAGAAAATGCAGCTGAAAAACCCAGTGCACGCAATAATTTAAGGCTTTGCATTAAATTCGTAAGAATTTGATGTGGCTACACATTGAGAGAAAAGAGGAAATGTCAGGGAAAAAATGGATGCCAGACAATGGACAAGACTTATAGGCAAGTACTTCAGGGACCAGTCCATATTTGCAGAATGGCAGGTGGTCCAGGTTGAGATACGTTTTAAATGTGTGAATACACATTAAACTTGACAACCAAAATTTTTGTGGACACTTTTATAAAGATACAAGTAAAAAAATCATTGAAAATCAAAACCTGATTTAAATTTTAAACAGCAAGTTTTTATAAAAAAATATTTGTATAATGCCACTCTTCCACGGGGTTTCTTGTTCTGAATAGAGAGCTGTCTTCTAGTACATGTAGTTTGATTTGAACCTCCACCAGTTACAGAGAGAGAAACATTAAATGTACCTCCAAGCTTGGGTTTGTCTTCAGGTTTTTTCTAAGACTTCCAATGCAGAAGTGGTCGTCTTTGGTAAGGTTTTTAAAAATTTTTCTTAGCGTACTTCCATGATTGCTGTTGAAATAATAAGCTTCATGACTTCTCCTTGGAAATATTTGTCCTCAAGAAAGCTGACTAACCTCTTGATAGGACTTCTGCTTGCATGTGTTGGTCGATACTCAAGGCAGACGTATATGATGCTTTTCACACTCAGTCTTTCCCGTTACACTTCGCAGAGCCTGTCTCATTTGCATAACAAAGAAGTTCCTTGATAGAATGCCATTGGCAACTATCCAGCTACAGTACGTGTAGCTCACTTTCAACCTCTTGACGAGAGGTCCTGTCATTGTAGTTTCTATTGAAAGCTGACTTCTTTGATCAGAATCTGAACTTGTCTGCTTGCTACAGTTACATTGGAGGAGCTGCCTTTCACTTCCTTAACTTTGTTCACTAAAAGTCATACTTCAAAGTCTCCAAACCTATTTCACATTCTTTCATGCATGACCTGAGCAGACAGAGTTGAGCACTTGTTGTAATTGCTAGATTTTGCTACATTGTACCTGTGTCTAACCTTACCAACAGGTGTTATTCACCTGATATGGGTTAATGAGTTGAAGCAATCCATCAAATGAGGATGGTTAGTCTGACCACTCTCAGGATATATGTAGCATGTTCCTTTGTAATTCCTAGACTAATAACCACCGTTTTTGAAGGCTTAAATTATTTTTAAAAGGAAAGGAAATTGGGGCCAATTCTGTCCTTTCCGGCATTCAGAACCCAATCATAAATAACTTCTAGTGTTAAAGTGTTGATCTTTATCTCGCTAACCATTCAATAGTGTAAAAGTGTTTACTATTTCTTTCTACATGCATGTATAAAGGCACTATTTTACATTGGGGATAAATAAAATCTTTATTAAATTTTTTTCAGATCAATTTCCAGTTTTGCTAATAGCAAACCTCATTAACAGTTTGGAATTAAATACACTACTCAAAAAATTCAAGGATCAAACATTTGTCTTTCAAAATTTCAGGCAGGTGCGTACATCATTGATTTTACTTGTACGGTGAAGAGCATGTTTGTGCTTGAACATAACCACACTGAATGACTCTCATACGTACTAATTTGTAAAAGTATTTATCAGTGAGTATGATTGCTTAAATTTTTGAGTAGTGTACTGTTTTACACATGTACATGTAGGTTTCAAAATGGTAAAATCATTGTAATATTGCCAACATTTATTTCAGTAATAATGATGACATATACTTTGTACATACAAATATCTGTTTAATGTAATTTTTACATTCCATTATTTAATATCCATGTTCTTGTTCCAAAAAATAAAGGAGCTTTCTAGACTTTTTCCCACAAAGGAACTTTCCGTCACTCTGAATTTAATGTAACTTCAAGCACAAATCTGGACTGGTAAAAGATCCATTTTGTTTTTCTTTTTTACTGGAAAATGTTGGATTTTTTGTGTATTTGGATGTGAAAGAACACATACATTTAGCGAATTTTGCAAATTGACACATAGTCATTTCAGACCAGATTTGAAGTGAAGTCCACGTATTACTAGTTGGATCTCAAAATCTAGCTTTGATTTGGTAGGTTCTATCTTAAATATCCCATTTCCATATACTTCAAAACTCTGTCCAGACATACGGCCATTGGTCACTTGTTTTTATTTGCAGCGTTCATAGCAAAGCTTGTTTGGAATTGATCGTACTTTGCTTTGAGTTTTTCCTTGTGTGATGCTTAATTTGTTTAGTCAGAGCTGCACAGAAATGAGTGTTGGCTTTCCTTTACGACGCACAATTGGTTTCATTGTCTCATCTCTGATTGTTAGTGGGGTCACTGGAGCTACAGAGGCTTTAGGGCACAAGAAATAACGTGCCATCAGTCGTGTAGTGGCTTGCCGAAAGGACCGATTGAAGAAACAGTAGATGAACACGTTGAAGAAGCTATTACAGACAGCAAACCCCTTGGCTGTAAATGTTAGCCAGGTGGGTTGTGTTTCGCCGGTTATGGCTGCGATGATACGTACTACACGCAGTGGTGTCCAGCAGATGGCAAAAAGAATAGTCACAACCAAAAACGCACGGAGGGCTTTGTTCTCAAGGAAACTATTCTCATTCTCTGCATTCTTAGATTTGTTCAACATCACAACATGATTCTGACTGAGTTTGATCAGCTTCAGGTAGATATATGTCAGGACAACCAAGGGTATTATAACTAGAAAGAACAAGACACTGATCTCATAGATGGTGCCGTTAAATCCAACATCACAAACTAGCACTGCCTCAAATTGAATCTTGATTTCTTTGAAATAAGTCAGACAGATTTGAAGGGCCAGAGATACAATGGATGCCGTGAGAACAACGGTGATTACTCGTTGTTTGGAGCAGAGGGTCGAAAATCGGAAAGGCATTGTGACAGCTATGTATCTCTCAGCATTCATTAGTACTATAAGCGTGATAGACATACAACAACAAGTTGCATCTACTGTGCCATTGATGGAACAGTACAGCTTCCCAAATGGCCAAGTATTGAATGCCGATGCAATGACATTTGGGATGGAAATAACACCAGTCAACATGTCATACGCTGCTAGCGATACCATCAAAAGTTTGGTGCTGTCAGCAAGTGTTGGCATGCTGCGTGTCACAGCAATGGACAGTGCATTGCCTGCTATGATCATGATAACAACGATTGCAACGAAACATGTCCGTAGAGCAATCAAAAATGGCGAGAGCGGTTCTTCATCTGTGTTGTTCCCCATGATGAGTCTCGTATCGCAGTCTCTGGCAGATTTCCTTCAAAGTGTTATGTCCGTGTTATCACAAACACTCTTTTACGTGTAGAAGAAAGCAGGGTTTTAAGTCTTCAGTTGGTAAAAGGTTTTCCTCTTTTACAAAGATCCTGTAATTGTAGTGGCCAGTTTCGAAAAGTTATTAGCAAGGATGATGCAACTCCTGATGTTCCAGCAAAAATAGTCTTTTTACTTCCAGATCTTGATGTTGCAGCTGGTATAATTTTTCAACAGAATCAGTTACATAAGCACTGGTATATCATACATGTATTTGGCCTGACAACTTAATTCATCTGTTAATGCCTGGAGTTGCAAAACTCGTAAATCAAGGTACATTGAAGTTCCTTAGTTACAGTTGCTTCTTGGTTTATTTCTTTTAAGTCATTTCCTGGATGGAGCCGTTCCTTTTCACTCTTTCAGGCTTTATCCAAATTTCCATTAAATCTCTCCCGTACCAGTTTCATCTGTCTGATGTTCAGTTGGCTGAAGGTCTGCATTAATCTTGTCTGTGTCATCAACGTCGTCATCACTTTGTTACACACCGCAATGACATCCCTGTGCAAAATATTGTAAACTGTCCCGTGACCGTTCTCTTCATGTGAAATTCCTCCACTTTGTCCAGCTAATTTCCAGCTGTGTTTTCCTGTTGGTTGACTTTAAGTGCTATTTGCTTTTAATGAGCAGCAGGACCACATGGTGATGATGGATCAAAGCAGCTAGTTTTCACTGAATGCCATCTTGTGCAGCCATTGGTCTTGCTTTGAAAGAAAGTGACACATAATATACTGCAATATCGCGCGCTGCCAACCTCTGAAAACTGTATTTCGCATCCAAGTACCATTGTCCACTGCATGCCTCAGTTCTTTTTGGCTGTTGGTATGAAGCCCAGGCAATTACCGTACACCAGCTATCATGTTAATTTATAATGGGTCCAGCTAGCAGACTGTAATTGCCAAAGCGTTCCTCTAACGACCACTGACGCTAAATAATTCGCTACAGAGGTTTACTAGATCATGCTTCGTAACTATGGTAACACTTTAACAATGTATCATGCAGTACGGAAGCATTGTTGTAGGTCTTGTTAGCCAAGAGGACCTAAATGTCTGCTTTGAGATTATATTATGCGTCGTTCACGTATATATTTTTGTTCTACAAAAATGACATTTAAACTAAAATGGGAAACATTGTCTGGGAAAGCAATTGGACATTTTAGAAATTGTCTCAGATTATGTTATCATTCTACAAACTTCAGTTGAGTTCACCCTAGCCCTTAAATTCTTTTGCAAATCATGTTTTTTAGAGGATCTGTTGAAATGCTGACCTTTTTTCATATTCCATATACTCGGAGGAGAGGTATAGGTTGCCATTTCCCCACCTTATCAAAATGTCCCCCCCCCACTCCACTGTTTTCATTTACACCGTCTTTTTCTGCAATTGCTGTCCTTTGATTTATACATTAACTCCTACAGAGTTACATGGCATTGTTTATTTTCTGCTGAAGCCAAGTAGTAGCGATGAATTTTGACTTGTTCCTTTGAAGGTGACCTGGCTTATGACTTTAATTGTCATTTCATTGATAAAATCATTAAAATTTAATCGGGATGATTTGGAGAGTCAGGTTCCTGTTGATGACGTTTTATGCAAAATGAATGGGGCTGGTGGAAAATGCAACTGTTCGGCACCTGTTATTGCGAATTTGGTCAAGTGTTTTATTCTGAAAGCTCCTTCTAAACATTATATTAGTGATCCCATTCCAATGTGGTTGTTTAAGGAATGTATAGATGTTTTACTTCCTATCATTACATCTATGGCTCATTGTTCCTTCAGAAATGGTGTATTTACTGCTGAATGGAAAAATGTCGTGGTTGTTCCTTTGATTAAGAATGTGGAGCTGGTGCCGACTTGTCAAATTTCAGACCAATCAGTAATTTGTGCTTCGTTTCAAAATTAGTGGAACGTATAGCTGCAGATCAAATCACTGTTCATATGCACAAGAACAATCTTTTCCCGGCAACTCAATCAGCGTATAGGCAGTTTCACAGCATAAAAAACCATGCTTTGTAGAATTACTACTGATGTGTTTCAAAATATGGGTAACAAACAGGTTTTACTTAGTGCATCATTTGATACGGTCGACCACAATTTGTTGCTCCAAATTATGGAGAATGACTGATATGACAGTTGTGTAGTGTTACAATGAAAATGGTTTCAACCAACCACATCCTTGTTAACATTTACCAACTTACAGATTACTGGTATGTAAACAACATTTACAATGTTAAGTGGTAGCTGTATGTAGTAACCATAGCAACTGACATTGGTAACCATGTTGGTGCCATAGTAACCATATTTGATGAAGATAAAAGGGGTGTCCTGCAAAATTAAGTGGTCTCATAGTGTGAAACATTGAATATGGCTTCTTAATGAATCACTTAGCGATGTATGTATTCATTGTGTGATAGTCAAGTGTGATTTCAAAACATGATTTTGTGTTTAAACTTGTAGGATTTAATGTGTTCTCCATTATGAAATTTATTCTACTAAGCATTTGAGTAAGTTGTTGTGTTTGATTTATTTTTGATCAATATCAGGAGCTTTGTCGTGAAGACTGTTGTCCTTGTACGTCATCTTGGTCCAAATACACCAACTAGAGAGATACCTAGCAGTGATCAAGGAGTTAAGAGACCGTGCATGAGTTTAAAAGTAAGCTAGTTTGAACACAGAATCTTACGCTGTACATTTTACCCCTCCCCCTACACTAAAACAAATTGATGTAGTGTTGTCAACTACTTTATTATCAGGTCTTAGTAAGATCTTGAGTAAAAAGTTCTCAAAGGTTAAACTTGAAGGCAAGTCTACTGAGCTTACCCATGGTCACCCGACTAATTCCAAAACCAGAAAGCTTCATAGCAGGTAACTGATTCACCATCTTGACATCATCAATCACTGGTGACTGTTTTTGACCTTGTTCATGGACAGACTAACTTTGTGGAAGGTCGTGACCACTGGTGGCATGATATCATGACAGGAGTTAGTGATGAATGCGATCCAGTGTGGTTGGAGGTGGAGGAACCTCTGTTCATGCTCTACACAAGGTACAACACATATGGGTCATTCCATGAGGTGGGGGCACTATTTGTGACAGTGTCCTTGTTACATGGGTAACTTTTACCACCTGTCATGACCTGTAAAGTAAGTCATGCACTCTCTAAAAGTAACACACACCTCTGTATTCAGCCTTCTAAGATGTATAATTTGGAATCCGCATGCAGGGAAAAAGATGTTCATTTTTACAGAACCCACGTAACAACGGACACCGTCACAATTTGTGCCCCAACCTCATGGAATGACCCACATCTTAAATTGCCTTAGCAGATGACTTTCAAATGAAAATTGGTATTGAAGGGCATGAGAGCAAGGAAAATCTAGCGACGTAGAGGTCTTTGATGACCTACATGTGCATGTGCATTAGATCAATACTGATAGCTTCATGCCAACAGAGCCTTCATCTATTCCATCAAGACTGTTGAAAAGTAAGCACAGGAAAAGCATGTTTATTGTTTAAACTCCCGAGGAAAAAAATGACGTAAAATCATTGGGGTTAACAGCAATCTCAATGCATGGCCAATCATTAGTACGTTCATACCTTGCAATAATAGTGTTATATTCTAGTCCGTCACAAAACCAGTCTCAAGTCCTTTCACAAGACCTATCCCACTGGGTAATTAACAGGGTGAACAGTGGCAAAGGAATGCTTTTTGAAGAGCTTGAGACTTGGCTTAAGACTGGATGACTTTGTTGTGGACTTTCAGGGACTGGGACAGACTTGACCACCACTCTGCAAAATAGTGCTAGAGTTATGGCATAATGTCCTGCTACAGTCTCACTTTTTACTGCCTGCTTGGGTCCTCCATAACGTTGATAGTTGACCCCTTGATCTCAGAGCTGATCAATTAATTATTATCAATACACTTGTTGTCATGGTTTATTAACTTTTTAGTGGCTCGACTGGCAAACCAAAAGGTGTCCTCCACACGCAAGCGGGGTACATGTTGTACGCGGCTACCACCTTCAAGTATGTGTTCGATTACCACGAGGGCGACATTTACTGGTGTACAGCTGATATTGGATGGATTACAGGGCATTCGTATGTCGTGTATGGACCTATGGCCAATGGAGCAACAAGCGTCATGGTAAGCATGGACTGAATGACATCAAAGATAAATAACTTTGGGTGTGTTCGTTTAGCCATCACGTGATCTTTGTGCCTGCCCTGGTGTCAGCCACCACCACCCCAGGTGGTGAGTGGGTCTCTGGTGGCTGGCCACGTGTATTGACGTCACAGACATCGACAGACTGTACTTTGAGTAAACATGGTAGCAAACTTATTCCCAGAATGCCTAGGCTACTACACCGTAGCATTCAATTAGCCTCATTTCAAGGCTTCCATTGTGTGTAATCTCAGTGTATTCAGGGAAGTTAATCCAACGCACCCATTATTTCAGAATGTTGGAAGTTGGTGATGTTGCTGCTACAAAGGCATTTTATGTTGGTAATCTCTCACTTTACCTGGAGTTATGTATTGCTACACTGGCATTACAATACATGTAGATTTCATGCTTGACAAGAGAGGGCGCTGTCACCAATTAGTAATAACCACAGATGCGTAAACCCATAGACAGACAGCTTGTTTTCAACACAACAGCGACCATTCAAAAGCGTGGGCAAATTCACCCCTCAGTGTAGGGAATTTACACACAGTTGAAGAATTCAAGCCATAAAATTCTATGATAAAGCCATATTTCGACTGTGAAAAAAATCCTCTATTTACTTAATCTGGCCCATGCAGATTTGAAACAATGCGGTTGCAACATTTGAAGAGAAGAGATACATGTAGCAGTACCGAAGAGTAAAAAAGGGAACGTACTTTGAGAGCACATGTACATAAATACATGCATTACCAGTGTGTGTCACGCGCAACTCGCACTGAACGCGCTGCTATCCATCGCTTTTCAAAATCACGTTTGTGGTCTATGTGTTTATATGTCTGTGATGATAACCCATTTGAAGGATCTTTCTGCTTCACTTGACCTGCAATACCTGTCTCTAAATTCGTAATTGGTTAACAAACTGTCTTCTTACCTGAGCCTTATGTTCAGTGTTCTATAATATTGGTTGTGATCTTAAATACCTGTACTTGCAAACAAACAAGGTATGTTATGTCTTTGTCGTTTGTATAGTTTGAAGGTATCCCTACCTACCCAGACGCTGGACGATGTTGGCAGATAACAGATAAGTACAAAGTCAATTTGTTTTACACGGCGCCCACACTGGTACGCAGTCTAATGAAGTATGGCAAGGAACCAGTGAAGAAGTAAGTCATTTGACTTGAATTAGTTGATTAGTACTTTACTTTTTGTAAAAATATCTGTAACCTTTTTTTTTTAATGTGTTTTTGATGACAGAATCTAATTTTTGACACGTTCGGAAATTAGAGTTTTGGATAGGCTATGGCAAAAGTTAACAAATTGCATATAAAAAGTCAAGTTTTGGAATTACTGTTCCTTGTAGGTACAGCCGTAAGTCTCTGAGGGTTCTTGGCAGCGTAGGGGAGCCTATGAACCCAGAAGCTTGGTTGTTCTATTATCATGTCATCGGTGACGGTCGATGTGCCATCAGTGACACATTCTGGCAGACAGAAACGGTGAGAAACCGAATACAAGGGACTTTTAGGCACACTATCGGCTTCAATCAGAAGCACCCCCCTCATCAGTTGAAAAGAGCCATTTTGGTTGGGAGTGTTTATTTTGTTGGTAGTGATGCGACTGTAACACATGGATTTTGTAGTTGTTTATGAACTAACTAAGTAAAGTTCTGACCAATGGTACCTCCTTTGCTTGGACAATTGCACTCTCTCTTGGTCCAGCTTGAGGCTCTGAGCTTGAGGTCTGTGATGGCTAAAATGTCTCTGCTATTGACTCAGTATTGAACTCCTACTTTCAGTGCTCTTAAATGTTGCCATGATTATGTTGTAGTTTTACTTCTCAGCAGACTGTGTTGCCTTTACTATTGTTGACTCTTGGGAGAAAAATGCTTGGCTTTAAAAACTGATTGTATTATTTTCTTGACCCCATTTTGTGTGTGTGTCTGTTCAGGGTGGACACACCGTCACACCTCTCCCAGGTTGCACCCCGATGAAGCCAGGAGCTGCTGTAAGTTAACTTAATAATTTACTACCTACTCCAAGAATTCACTTTAGTGAAAGAAATCAGACAATTTTGAGCTGATTACTTGAATGAAACGTTTCTTTCATGTACCAGTATTTCTTGTCCTACACATTGTTTTGAGATCATTGGTTGTTTTCATCTTCTTGCTGATAGTCTTTCCCGTTCTTTGGCATTGATCCGGCAGTCGTTGATGAGGAGGGTAAAGAACTCGAAGGAGTTTGTGAAGGATACCTGGTAAGTAAATTGTTCAAAAGATCCAAGTGGTAGAAATTCTGTTGCCATTGGACTCTAAAGAATGATGTCAAATTCTTGATGTGTGATTTCAACAATAGTTAACAAGGACAGTAATGCCAGGTATGTTTAACTGAAATATATCATAAATTTACGAGGTTACCAAGGAGGTAATCCTTGCATCTAGAAATGTGCCAAGCAAATTTGTAATTTTTGGATTTCTGCCAATTTGTTTTTTTCCCCCTTAATTTTGATAGGTCTTCAAGAAGCCTTGGCCAGGTGTAATGAGGACAGTGTACGGGGACCATGAGAGATATGAGAGGACATATTTCAGACAATTCCCTGGCTACTACAAGACTGGAGATGGTAAGATTCTAGCGTTTTATTCAACAATGCAGCTTTGTTTGAGGATGTTATTCCTCAACTGCAAGTCTTAAGAAGCCTCTCTCCTACCACTGAGGAAAATTCATTGCAGAATAGGTTGTTTGGCCTGTGCTTGGCTGATAAATAAATTATTTTATAATCAACATGTTGATCTTAAAACTAATCTCTCAACCAGTCAGTCATCATCGTTGTTATGTTCGAGCAATAAATTCTTGAGACTAGAATTTGAAGATTGAACAAATTGGAGTAACTTTTTTGCCAGGCTGTCGACGGGATGAAGATGGTTACTTCTGGATCACTGGCCGGATTGACGACATGTTTAATGTCTCTGGTCATCTACTGAGCACAGCTGAGATTGAAGCTGCCTTGACGGAACATCCAAAATGTGCTGAGGCAGCCGTTGTATCTTACCCTCACAAGACTAAGGGAGAATGTTGTTACTGCTTCATCACCCTCATTGAGGTAAGGATTAGGAGTGACCAGCCAGTAATGAGTCCACGTGAGTAAGTGGTGCCTTTCCTTCTTGAGAAAGAGCTGATGTTAGGAAAAATTTTATGAATTGAATGCATGAAACTCATTCATTGTGAGATTTTTTTCTTCCAGGGAGCTGAGTTTACGGAGCAGGTTATTCACGAACTTAAAGAACTAGGTAAGGAGATGTTGATCAATTATTGAAGTCCAAGTTTCTTACAGTAATAAGTTTATATCTAAATGCCGGAGTTTAACCTAAAAAAAGTCTCAATTAAGATAAAAAATGTCCAAATGACGTCTAACTGCAACTACCCTAGGCTTAAAGCAACATGAAACTTGACTTTAGGCTTTTGACTTGTTACATTGACATTGAGTTCAAATGAAGTACCTCTTTGTACCACAAAATGACGACCGTAAATGTTTCATTTTCTTCTTGATACAGGGATGTTTATAATTAGATAAAAATAAGAAGTTTTGTTTGTTTTTCTTTAGTTCGTATCAAAATCGGTCCCTTCGCAGCCCCTGATGTTCTCCAGAATGCTCCTGGCCTGCCAAAGACACGCTCAGGGAAGATCATGCGTCGTGTTCTGCGTAAGATAGCTCGTAACGACAGGGATCTGGGTGATGTTAGTACCATGGCAGACTCAACAGTTGTTGACGTACTGTTCAACAACCGACCGGATGTTGAAAAATGGGCCAGTCTGAATAACCAAGTGGTACTGTAAAGTCCAGTGATCAGTTGTGGAACACCAGAAGCAGATGATATTGGCAATGTTCTTTACTCTCCCTCAACCTTTAAAGGCTACAAGAAGAAATTTTATTGATATCTGATTATTTTCGTACTCAATGTTGCAAAGAGAGATTTCCCAACTAATTATCTTGTTCAGCGTTTCACTCGATAATGACAATTGGCAAAGCACAAAAACTTTCGTATGTTAACTTAAATTATCAATTTCGGGACCATTTTACTTAGTATCAGGAAGAATGTTTGCGGAGATTCCAAGCTGTTTATTTTGCAGATGTTCTCTTTTTTTTATACCGGATGATTTTCCAGCCAATTCAAGTTACCTTTTATGTAAATTACAAGTCGATTACTTTGAGCTGAAGCCCAGCATTGACGATATTGTTTCCTTTTGTTGCGCAGATTCCATTCATTTTCAGAACTATTCAGTGTAGAATTTAATGTAAATGATACTAAACCTTAAGCTGTCAGGGAGTATGCTATTTCAGGACAGGATGTATTCTTTCCTTGTGTTTTTAACTAAATTCTTAATTTTAGCCGATTCTTACTGAAATACTTAGAGAATCATTAAAATGACATGGCCTCCATGTTGAAATCCCCTCAGTAGTGAAGAAATGAGCTAGGCTGATACCTTGCTCGTGGTACAAGACCACAGACTCCCGTGATTTGTGCATATGAATCCAATTACATCTACTTCTGTGAATACTCCACACTTTTCACCTGCAAACCAGTGTGCCAATGTAACATGTTGGCCCAGTGGTACGTTGTCGTTGGTTAAAACAAGAAGACCTTGTCCATGCTTGGAATCCATGGGGAGAAAGCAGAATGATTAAAATGAGACACCTGCTGACAACTTCATGACATTTTTCAATCTTAAGCTCCCTATTCATTTTAAGGAGGGCTGGGGTTTTGGTGATGGGATCCTGGATCTTCATGTTTACTTTGCTTGTTTACAAACCAGCTTTCAGCAACTGAGCATGGGGAAAAGTAAACAAAGTTATTTTTCCAGTTTACTTTTTGGTTTTCCTCGCTCAGATGGGATGAACTAATGAAGAATGGTCTTTCATTCCTGTTAACTTGTAATCTTTACAACGGCTCATTCTTTGCATAAAATACCTATGAATAATTTATTTTGCCACCTTTTCACATTAACAACTCTTTATGTCAAGAAGACGACATTTTCCATTGGATGCAATTATCCGGATAAATTTTGTAGCCTATCAGCATTCAGTGTCGCTGAGAACTGGTGATTTGTGCAGGTCAGCATTCCATCTTCATTTTATATTTATGAGCTGGAGGACATTTAAGATGATATGAAATGTTGATAAAATGTCTGAGAGTTCAGCTTACATCTGTGAAATATTTTTTGATTTAAGCAAGCAATAAATATTTAGTCTTAGTTACATATGTATCAATCATTCAGCAGTAGTTAATGTGCACGCATTACAGCCAGGACACCAAACATTATTTTTTGTTTTGCCGCTGAATTTGACTGTATTCCAGCCTGATTGGTATCAGGTAGTTGACAATCAAGCACACTCTAATTTCTGACTAAAATGAACCTGTCAATGTACGACCATTTTAATTGATAATGGATATTTAAACTAAGATTAAAATGAACGTTGGAATAAACCTGTTTGTCACTCATCGGTTCCAGGAACCTGAAACATGTACACACAACTGTTAGTCATTTGTTGGTTTTGTTTGCAATTTAAATTAAATATTTGTAGAAATGGTTAACAGGACCATGTATGATGTCATTTTTAGAAAGTAATGTAAAACCAATTATAACCCTTTTGATGCATGTTTTACATAATTCAATCGACAGTTTACTCAGATGTATACCTCTTTCCTACTAAGAAATGTTACACAATTCAATGCCCGTCAATTATTCTATTCAGGTTAGCCCCAATTGTTAGCCAGTGATTTCTTCTTCAGTTAGCATCACTTTTATATATTTCTGGTTTTAGATGAAATGGTATAGATGTCTGTACTGTCAGTGTTTCAAACACTGTACAGTGGGAACATTGTTACATTGTGTTAGTTTTCATAAATTGACAACAAAATAAATCAACATGCAGCTTTCATTTATAAAGCAGAGTTCGGTTTACATTTATTAGGTTATACGTGTATATCCAATTTGTGAAACATCATTTTTACAAGTATAAAGATGACGTAACTTCTCACAAATGACCCCATTTTGTTAACGAGGAAAGCAGACTTCTGAAACATCTGGCATGTAATGTACAAGCATGATTGATACACAACAAAAACCAAATCAACATTTCCCAGAAAAGGCCAAGGCAAATCTTTACAAACGTTGGGTTTTTCCTAGCACTTTGGAAAACTTGGTGCAGTTTTAATCTCAAATGCTTACTCTATGTAAAACTTGCCCGATGGCTTTTGCAGTACTATTGCTAAAGGAAATTCTACTTTAACATTTCAACTAAATCTGATTAACAAGGTGTAATCAGTTTGATAGAAAATGGAATGGAAAAGGTATTTTCCTCCAGGGTAACCTGTGGAGGACTTGAAGTCAAACAATTTTCACAGTATAAACAAAAGAAGGAAAAAACAAGCATTGATGCACAAGACTAGCGACTGTCCAAAGTACGATTAATGGAAGTCTGTAAAACCTGGCATGTTAGTAATGTTCAATTGGACAACCTGAATCTTTCTCAGTATTTTTTTATAGGAAAAAACACATGTATAGAAGCTTTGTATAGTAGCCATCTTACAGGGCAGTTTTGTTCAAAAGGGTATGAACAAAGCTTTACCTGTGGAACAAAAGAACTGTCCTTCAAGATGGCTACCATGCAAAGCCTTTATTGCTGTTCTCTGTAACACAAGCACTCCAAATGGAGACATTCACATGTAGTCTGGAAACTTTTGATGTTATTTATTTAATGTGTGCATAAATATAAGTCACAAATACTTATCCATTATTCAGATGAAACAGCAGGCTGTGTACAGGGGCTATTTAAAAATGACATCTTGTTGCTGGTATGTCCGTCCAAAAAGAACATTCCTGGGGCATAACTGTAAAAACACCAGGAATACTTCAAAGAGAGAAGGGGAAAAAGGAAGCGCAGTAACAATTTTCTGGATGGAAGGTTTGAATTTAATGGGTAGAACTTTCAACCGTCAGTTGACTTGAAGTGGTCATCATCTATTGTGGAGTAAATGTGACCCTCATTGCTCAGGAACTCTAAGGCATCTCTGAAATGAATTTTAAAAAAAGATTACTTTGGCAAACATTCAATCTTTCATTTTTAGAGTGTATATTATACTTCTTTGGCACTCAAATGTCAACACTCTTGACTCTTGTCTTAACTTTATTCTAGCTTTTACCCTTGATATACATGTTATTGTCACCTTGTCCCCTACCCTATTTGTATCCTATCTTGTCCTCCTGTTTGCCTCACTGTTTACTCACTTGATTTTGTTGTAGGGTGTTCCTTTCAGGCTAGTGGCAAGGAAGTTGATGCTCACACCTTGATCGTCTGGACACGCTGTGATCAATCTATGCACCTGTGCCAACAAGAATGGAAATACAGAAAAGTGCTGCCAAGTGAAGAGAGAAAATTGGCACAGAAACTACTTATTTGGACGTGATTGGTTATGAAGTGATTCAAAATTGAATCCTAAGACAAACTACCCAAATTTGATGCGACTATTTATTTCAACAACTGGGCAGGCCACTAGAAGCATTATCTGCCTTGAGCAGAAGCACCCCCTCATCGGTTGAAAACAGCGGTGCTGCTGGGAGGGTTCATTGTGTTGATAACGATGCATACTTAACGCATACATTTCATAGTTATTCATGAACCAGTGAAGTTTCCACCAAAGGAGCCTCTGTTGGTCCTGCTCAGGGGCCAAAAAGCAACTACCATATTCAGTTACACACCTCTGCTTGTACACTGTTCAGCCCATTAGCTGTGGTGACAGCTCCATAGCCAGATGTACTAGCCATTCCACCCTTGGAGGGCGTCATGAACTGGTGAGTACCAAAGGTTCCACTTGTACTTGCTCCCTGAAAAATAAAACAAAGCAAAAGAAGATTTGAACTAAGGAAAGTACTGAGTAAAGTTGTAACAGAAAGGAAGAAAATAGACCGCTAGCTATTTAGTGTCAAAGTGCATGAAATTTTGCTTTGAGTCATTAAAGACTTGAAAGTGAAAAAAAATGTCTTGATGTAGTTTTCATGAAATTTGTGGCGTAAGTTTTTCAAGGGGAATTGCCACTTTGATTTGCCAAATGATTTTGAGCCACGAAAGTTTGTCTCATCTTTGTTCACGGATGTGAGATTCTCAAGTTTTTAGCTCTGACCATCAAGTCTTTTACTTACCAGACTTTTTCTCTTGGTAAGCAGCATGTGTGTGTGGACTGTCTCCAACATGTGTAGGGTCAACTCATTCAAGTCAGTCAGGGGTTTAATCTTGAATGGAGAGATGCTTCGCTTACCGCCAAACGTACGAATGTTACCAATGACTTTGATGTATGTGTTCTCACTATATACCTGAGGCTGTAACTCCTCTGGTGTGTTCTCCTGTTTGACAGAACACAATCAATTCTCATATGTGTGAATATTATGGCCCTGTGGTGTACACATGCCAAAATTACTGTCAAAAGGAGCTATTTCACCGGTTTTTTTCGCTATGTACCTCTTCCCAGTTACTTCCTAGGATGTGCACATCTATGACACTAAAATTCTTACAGTAATTCTGATATTGGTCTAGTAAAATTCTTATCTGTCTCCAACTAGACTTACATCGTTATCGATCCACTGTCTAATGTCAAGCAAGGGACCTGTTCTGTCATCCACTTTGTACAAAATGTTTGTGGCTGCTATTTCTACCTGACGAATCAGACCAACGATGGACACCTGTTGGGAAAATTGATTATTCCTGCTAATTATTGAACTGCTAATTAAAGAAACAGGTGAATGACAAGTTGGAGTATTTTTGTTGAAGATTCACCTGATTAATCTCCACTTCTCCAATCTTGAAATGCTCATCAACCTGTGTGGCTTGCAGGACCTGTGCTATGGTGCAGGGGATCAGGTTCTGAGCTCGCTTAGCCTAAAAGATGACCCCCCAAAAAAAGATAAAAAAGAAGAGAAAAACCAATGAAACTTAACTGACAAAGATTAACCACTTGTTGATAATAATTAGTACGACAGATGAACACAGGCACAAAAATGTACATGTATTTGTATTAGTCAAACTAGAGTTGACGTCTGGCTGGTCTGGTACCTTGGGTCCTCCTGTAGATGGTGAACCAACTTGTCCCATGTTACCTGGAGAGTTGAAGTAGCCCCCTGCTTGGCTGCTTTGACCCCCATGGTCGCTGAATCCACCTCCATATGAGCCTGTAAATACATCATGTCAAACAGTAAATGAATCCGAAGGCCCCTATTGACCTATCATAGTACACACAATGAAACTACCGGTACCGGCTTCTAGCCTTGATTTAACATGCTTCATTTTAAACATGTTGAAGGCCCACTACATTTGTTTGAAATATTCTTGGGTAAAACCTACAAATAAAACTAAGTGAGTATATTGGACCAGAGGGAAAATTGAACCTCTACTGCCTATGCACAAATCTCGTGTCTGACTGAGGAGTTGCCCCAGGCATATGCCAGGCCTAGGTCCTTTCTACATGTTCTAATTCATGGTTGAGGAAAACTGTTTCAAAAAAGGGAAGTAAAATTGGCTTTTCATACAGGATTGTACCTAACACATGACACGTCATGTCTCAGTACGCACCCGTAATTGAAGACACATGATGTACAGGTTAGCTTTTGTACCGTGAACAAAACTGTAGACCCCGAACGACATGATTATGAACGACAACGTCAAACTATACATGATGAACTATATGATCATAAGTTCTGCGATTAAAAATGATATCAAAGGTACAGAACAGATACCTCCTTGGTTATTCCACATTTTGTACTTGGAACAGCCCCAATCAAACGTTAAATTGTGAAGACAAGTTGATGAAATTGGACGTAGGCCTACGCGAGCAAGGCACATCAAAAACTTTCGGGTTCGCGCGATCAGTCAGTATGGCGCGCCATGTCTCCAGCATCTGACCAATCACTGGACGCGTTACAAATGTTTGGCCTTTATGCTTTCGCAATCAAACTTTTTATCCAAAGAAATTACGAGGCCGCTGTTTCATACCAATTGTGAACAATAAATGCAGTATGTGTTTATTTCTACCCTTGGTGTGACTTGGAAAGGAAATCTACATGTATTTCGTGACAAAACAATACATTTCATTTATGAATATACATTTTGGATAGTAACTAGTCTGGTATCAATAGATTCATGCACTGGAATAGCCTTGGTACCAGACTAATCTACGATTGAATATGCATGATGCATGCTTGCCGGCCAAGCGCGCATGTCGCGCATACATATACACGTACACAAACAGTATGGTCTGTATGTGCTGTATGTATGCTCGAAGACTAGCTACGAAGAGATTCGCTCATTTTCTGTGACGAGTATTTTTATGCTGCATATAGGTGCTGAACAGAGGGTGCAAGGGAGGACGTTTCACGTCTTAAGGTAAGTGGCTGACTTTCCAAACTTACAAAAAATATGGACTGTGATGGGTGATCGCGGCGCGGTGGTTGACTGTACTGGTCAGCAAGTGGAGGATGTAAACAAAGTGCACGTGCTCGAGACGTGACCAGCGTTGCATTTATGCATTGTGCAAATATGACCAGCTGGATGTCATTGTATTGTTACTTGTGTACACATGTACAGTATAGTGCAAAGTGTAATCCTGGTGGATAGCCCGTTATATTTAATGAGGGTTGCATGTACAGTAGGCTACATGTAACTCGAACTTCCTGTGGTGGGCCTAGTTTGTTCTTTAAAAAAGTCCAAACATCTAGGGGCACTGCTGCTGGACTCTCAGTTTATCAGAGCTGAGGAGTACTTTCCAGGTAAATGGTAAGATTCAACTTCACAAATTCTGAAAGTGAGAAACAGTAAACGGTGTTATATTGTGGCTTAGGCCCTTATTTATGATTATTGTAATTGAGCCTCAGTTCTGTGTAAATTCAACCTGGGCCCAATCCATCATGCTTGATTTAATCCTAAAATGTTTTGTTAAATCATGAGTGTGGGTGTTAAATGTTACATGTATTTCTTTTTTTTTTTTCCTTGGACTATTTTATTTTACATTTGAATCAAATCCCACGTAAGAGACATTTGACTGGTTAAAATTGATGTGACCTGTAGGCATTTTAATGTGTGGCTTCATATTAGGCTTCATGGGGCCTGATGTAAATTTTTCATGACTTTGGAAGTGTAGCCCTAATTCGGGGGTAAAAAAAATAAGTATAAACTCCTCCAAGATTCCTACTATATAGCAGCTCCTACAAGTATAAGTCACCCTTTCAATGAGCAGAAAGACTGTACATAAGTTTCTGAAGAGGATCATTTAGAAAAAAAGCACAATGGCATTTTGGTTGGCAGTAGTTGCATCATTCAAATGTTTTTTTTGGGGTAGATATTAATGGCATTTGTATACAAATATTTCCATAACCTTGTATGGTTGCCTCACCTATTCTGATTTTACCTGGCTGAGTCAACATATGTACAGTGTAGTCCTATGGTGTGTGTAGTTGGGCACTGGTAGTTGTTGGTTGCATATTGTGCTCTCAACTTGAACCCAGGACAAGGTCGTGCCAGTAACCTTTGCATGTACATGTTGTTACAGTCACTGCTGCGTGCGTAAATGATTTCCTATGAATTGGAAAATGGGTGGCCTACACCGCTAGCTATTTGTGCCAGCCAATCAGATTGCCTGTTACATGTGGGCTAAGGTCAAATGTATTGTTACCTTCTGATCTAGTTTTTTTTAATGTTAGGTTGGCTGCTGTAGTTTTGTTGGGTTTCTTGGCAGGTTGTCAAGAAATGATGCAATCATGAGCTATGGCGGCTTACATTAGCATGAGAAATCGTAACCTTTTGAAAGATTTCTGATGATGCAATCATGAGCTATGGCGGCTTACATTAGCATGATAAATCGTAACCTTTTGAAAGATTTCTGATGATGCAATCATGTTTGGAAGGAATGAAAGTGTTTGACTGCAAGTTAAAAAACAATCCTGAGGATTTTTGTCAGTCAGCTTAGGTATGTACAGTATAATACAAATCTTATTTAATTTAAAATCCAAACATTGCAACCACTTCAGGAACAAACCTGAAATTGTGACATTTGAAATTTGTTCAAGTCATTGTTCAATTTAAACAAACAGTGATTAATGTTTGTTTTATAACAAAAACTTGCTGGTGGGTGTGACATTGTACAAAACCTATGGCAACTTCTACAGAGTAAATAACACTCTAAAAGTCATGTACATGTAAGAATTGAAAGTCTAGGATATTTAAGACATTATTTGACTTGTGTTCCTGCTCAAAGCAATCTGATGACAGTTTGAGTTCTAATTGACAAGGAGCTGTGTTACCCTAACCCATTAGGGCCTGTTTACTAGGGCACATCCTCAATTCTCCCAAATCCTCCAATTTCCCATCTTCTAAAACTGCATGAATTCCTCAATCCTCCGAAATGCTCCATGGCCCTTCTTTGGGTTTGGGTTTTTGTCCTTTTTTGGGGGGGGGGTTTGGACACAGCAGGTTGGTTGTTGGGCTGGAGCTGTTTTTTTGCAGAGTTGGCTAATGGCTTTACTTTTGTAATAAACAAAGCGGACATGTGCCTTTGTGTTAACACACTGCAGTGGAGGATTGTGTGACCATATGCACCACTGTGTGACTGATTTTTAGTACTTCATTCACCATTAATCCTCAATCCTCCGAAATCGTTCAGTTTCTAAATCAGCATTCATCCTCAATCCTCTAAAATCCACCAGCCTTTAAAATACTATTCATCCTCAATCCTCCAAAATCCTCCAATATTCAAATCATCATTCATCCTGAATCCTCCAAAACCACCCGGAGGGATTTTGGAGGATTAAGGTTGGTTAAGGTTAAAGCCACATACATTGACACGTATGTTGAGAACTTGCAGCAGTTAATTTTGATAGAAATGGATGTCCTTTTATGTGAGATTTAATATGCCAGTAGTCCTCAAAGGAGTGTGTTGTGTTGTGTTGATGTGTTGAGACATATGAATTCATGTACTAGCTGCAGATGGGTCCAGTGATTTGGGAGTGATTGAAAAGCCTGTTATATTGCTGCAGTCCTCCATAGTTTATAACCTAGAAATATGAACAAATATCAGTGTACTCACATTAGTCTTTCAAATTAGAATCCAACCTCAGGATTTTATTGTCATGATTTCTGTGACAACCCGTCTACCGGTACTTGCATTTGTAATCTCTCTGCAGCTAATCTGAAAACATATTTCAGGCAGCCACCAATCAAGCATGAGGTCAAGATTACTTCAGCTCCGCTCACAGGTCACCCCCATCCTGAGTGGCTTAAGACACCGCCCAATTCATTATCAGACGGATTCCTCTGGGATCAAACTCAGTGAGACTGCCAACAGCCACTATATGGACCAACGTCGTAACACTGCCCTCGCAAATGAGTTTGTGCCCAGTGAAGTCTTTAACGAGCGAGTGGAACGACTCAATCTCAAAGAGCTGAATGGGGGCAGTCTTCGCCTCAGTAAGAATGACGTGACTGGCCTGGCTACCATCACCATCAGCAACGTGACAAATGCTAACGCCATGTCTGGTGAGTTGTCTTTAAAATTTAAGATGAATCCAAAATGCTTGTTGACTTTAGGGGAAGTTGAGAGTGCATCATTTGTGAAGGTTTTCAAATCAGAGCTTGAAAGTAGGGTAAAATAACCTGACAAGATTTTCTCTCCAGTAATGATTTTTTCACAGATGAATGAAAATGAGATGCCCTTCTCCAAAACGATTATCAGAAAGATAGAATGGTTTTCTGATAACAACCGATAGGGTCATTTAAACAATCCAGTTCCATGTCGCCAGTACATTGGCTCCAGCCTGTTCAAATGTTTCTACATGTACATGAGGATTTTGAGCCAAAACTTCCAAAATCAAGTTAGAAATACATACACCTGGAATTCCTGCCATTTTCTGAAATTCATTATTTTCCTTATTTCACCTTTTGGGTGGTTGTAAGGGGAGATTATATTGCAAAATGAAATCAAATTTCCTTGAGTCCCTTAGGGTTTACACTGGTTCCTTTGGCTAAAATTGATGGGTACTGGAGTCGCAATGTTACAAGTCTCAAGTTGGCAACATAAGTCTGTAATTGTTAAAAATGATGGGAACTGATGTTACAAAGATTTCTGCAAGTTAAGTAACCAAACAACAACAACTTTTTCGAAGTGACAGTCGCCTATATTGCATGCATTTACTTGATGGCTAGTCTTCACGTACATGGTTGCCCATTCATGCATACATGTATGTATGCTCCAAACAATCTGGACCATCCTGTGTGCAGATGGTTGCTCCTTTGTGAGCAAGATTTTCTTTAACTTTCAAGTTATCATCGATCAGTGTTTCAGTAAAAGTGCCCTGAAAATTCGGGAGCCAAGGGGCATGTTCGCTATACCTGATTATTCCGTATAAGAGTGTTTGTTATGGTGGCTTTGTAGTGTACGAATGTTTAAAATCTTATTGCTTTCCAGGCTCTATGATGGTAGATTTGTCTGACATAGTAGCCGACTTGGAGAAATGGCAGAGAGGTAAGGCTGTTATACTGCATGGAGACCCTGAAGGTAAGAATTTCTGCTCTGGTGCTGACTTGAAGACGACAGAAGCTCTGAGCAGTCCACAAGCAGGTGTAGTCATGTGTTTATTCATGCAGAACATCTTGACGAGATTACAGCAGCTTCCACTAATCAGTGTAGCAGCAGTGAGTGGTAGTGCTGTTGGTGGAGGGGCTGAGATTATCACAGCCTGCGATTTTCGTTTGGTATCTCCTTCATCAGTTATCCAATTCATCCACTGTAAGATGGGTTTGGTCACCAGGCTGGGGCGGTGGCACTAGACTGGTGCGGTTAGTTGGACCCCAGAAGGCACTGAAACTGTTAGCCGGTGGAGAGTCGATCCG
The DNA here is from genome assembly GCF_054643075.1 of Acanthaster planci. NCBI lineage: Eukaryota > Metazoa > Echinodermata > Asteroidea > Valvatida > Acanthasteridae > Acanthaster > Acanthaster planci. The sequence continues at coordinate 378,093 of NC_141794.1, forward strand.
AGCAACAGAGTCTTTGGGACTCGGCTTGGCTGATGACCTCATCCAGGGTGATGATATCATCAAGCAAGCATCTGATTGGCTGGACAAATACACAAGTCAACCAGTAGAAGTCGTGCGGGCAATGAAGAATGTTGTGACGGCAGCGTCACAGTTGCCTCCAGATAAGGCATTGTCAAAGGAGAAGGATATTTTTGGAGGGTTATGGAAAGGTCCAGCAAACAAAGAAGCCCTCGCAAGGGCACTGTCTAAAAAGCGAAGAAAATAATCGAGATACTCATTGCAACCAAAAGATGTCACCTGCAAGGAACCACTTGTTAGAACTCCAGATACATGTAAAAGGTCTGAAATTCTCAACTGAATTTCTTGTGGGGAATTGAGTTGTTTTCCAAAGAGATTTGCAGATCACTCGGCATATTGAGACATTGTTGTTCATCTTGACAGATGTACATGTAAACATGGACTTCTTTGATTTTGCTTATTATAATGCATGTATTTTGAGCCATTCTAAAATCATAGAAATGTGAAATTTATTTGTCTTGTGAGCTGCAGTTGTTTTTAGTTTGCACATGAAAGGTGAATGCTGCCCTCTATTGATGAGGCATATTCAGCAACTCATATGTGGGCCAGGTGTATGTTACTGCATGATCACGAGTATTTATTTTTATTAAAATGGTTTATTTATAAACTTTCTTCGTGGCCAAGGGCCGAATTACAAATGTTTTTACATTTAAAGATAGATACAACCATTAAAACATTTTGTTAAAACTACATGTACAATAAATATGGAGTTGCGTGTCCACATAAAAAATATTAGTTCTTTTACATTATATGAATTGCTGACATTGTGACTGACATTTAATGGACTCCATAAAAAGTCTTCAAATTAGTACAACAAATGATCATAAATTCAAAAAGTTGTTTTAGAATAGTTGAGGGACATTTTTGCCAGGAAAAAACATTTGGAAACAAATCCAAATGTTTAATATGCAAGAGCACAATAATGACGGCATTCAGAAATGTGAATATGATTTAAAAACCTGCTCGGCTGTGATGTCGTAGACATTTTATTTTAATCAAAGCTTTGCATTCATGATGTCAGCATGAGTTGATTGCTTAAAATGATCTCTAATATGAAGTAATTAATAATTACTGCAGACAAAAGTAAAATTTAACTAGTTTAATTTGAAACAGATTATTCAGAAACAAACCAATACCTCCCGATATGCATGCATATTGTTGAAATTATAAGGAAGAAATTGTGACCATTTTTGGTGATAAAATTGCATGGAAAATGTTTTCTGGTGTTTTTAATGACTGTTTGTTTCACTTTCTTGTCATACGGCAGAGCCCTTTATCTTAAGTTGGAACTTTAACATGTGGGGTAAGGGAATTTATAAATGTAAAAGGTTGTTGTGATTTCTTCAATAGATTCTCATCTGAAATTCTCAGATGATTCTCTAAAGTGATTGTTTACTCGGTTTATTGAGGTGAAGATTCATAAGTGTGTTTAATGTAGAAAAGACGTGCTAAACTTAATTCTAAATTTATTAAAAAGAGAAATGTATGATTGTACAGTATGAAAAATGACTGCAAAACTCCAGCCACTATAGAGCTGTTCAATTCATCTTAAATTGGATACGTGTATGTGGAAACAACCTATATCAGCAGTGCCAAAATATTGAATATTATTCAACGGACCTCAAGAAATCTGTTTAATATGCAGAAATAATGACCAACATGTACCGGTACCATAACCCCACTTGTTCATAAATTTACCTAATGATTAATTTTATACAGACATACATGTAAGCATACTTTGCACGCACCAACTTAAATGAGAGTTTCCCAGGTTTCCCTTTGTACCTCACTCCTGGTTTTGATCAGAGAAATTTTAAATCAGGGATCATTGCAAAAGTCTAAGGGCATTCAATTTGCATAATTTGTAAATAATAAATAGTATGATCTTTGTAACCCCTTGCATAGATCGCACTGTGTGGAGAAAATTGTAATTAATTGTTGTAATTAGTAAAGTAATCATAATTATAATCAGAAGATTGCTAGACTTACTGTCACTAGACTAGTTTGGATGGGGCACTGTTTGAGGCCTCTTTTTACTCGTGCATTTTGTCAAAGATGCCAATACCTTTTGTTTTTACTTTACTAATCTCTCCCCTTCCCACTTTTGTTGGTGTTGGGTGTGTGGAAGTGCCCCTCATTGATTGTATGTAGTCTGCATTCCTTCTCTTGTAAGCATCTTACTCAGAATACGCAGGTGATTGTCAGGAATTTACAACATACATTTACATTCAATATGTACATCTCTTTTTCGAAGGAGGGGCTTAAAAGTTCATTTTTACCTGCAAGTGCATATCCAAGGTGGTACAGTATGCCCCTACAAGCCACATATGAATCTATGGGTTCCGGGAAGATCCTGAAAAAAAGTTGTCCTGGAAAGTCACAGAAGAGTCATGGAAAAGTTGAACAAATTAGGGTGTTCTGGAATCCTGTTGTCAGAGGAGAGAGTCATGGAAAAGCCATGGAAACCAGGTTCACGCAAGGGTAATTTTTGATGGGTGCTTTTGATGTGATTGTGGAATGCTAATATTTAGGAAGTTTCTTACTGTACATGTAACTTAACAACACTTTGTGTGAACTTCATGGCATTGTTCACCTGTTGAGGAGTCAAGTTGGTGAAGTGGCTCTTTCCTCATGTTCTGCCTTTACGACGTGGGTTCGAGTCCCATCTAGGTCAGCATGGTTCCCTGGGTTTTCCCTGGAATATTCATTCTGGGTTTTCCTCCCACCCCTAAAACTGAACATTTCACAAGTGTCTTCTTCCTGTAATTGGCGCTAAATATACTGTTAAATGAACAGAAATAAATTTGTAAAAAATTCACTAAGCATTTGTCATGATTGTCAACCCAAAGCCGGGGTGAAATTGCCGTCTTTTTTGTGTGTTTTCAATAGTTGGAATGTTAAACTTGTGTTTAATTAGTTACATTAATTTGTATTGTAGTGTGATATTTGGTACTTTTTCTTTCAAAATATTCTTTAAAATTGATTATTTTATTACCTCAGAGAAACATTCAGTATGTTGAGTTTCAGGCAGATTTTTAGCCAGCATGAAAGTGTTTTTCTGGTGACTTCATCACAATGTATGCTGCTGAGTGTTAGTTAGTTTACCAATGATTAAAATGAGAATTTCAGACAACTGGCATGACAATATGATACTGAACTTTATTGTACCAGATTTCGTCTTTTTTACTCACCTTCTGAGAGTTGACAACAGAAAGTAAAGTTCTTGAAAATTCAACGACTGCCAAAAGTTCTCTATTTGATATTTCATTTTTCATGATTTATGTTTTTTATTTCATGTTTTTAAAAAAATTATCCAATTTAATTTTATTTTTATTGTATTTTTTATATTTTTTATTATGGAAGTCTTACAAAACAGTTTTATCAAAATATGAGCAAAAAATACTTCTTTTATAGTCAAAATTCAAAAGGGTATTTGTTAGCTTTGTATTGTTATTAAAATTGGGAAAAAAACAGTTTTGCTGGTAATTCAAAAATTCAAGGGGGAAGCCTTTCATTTTTATTAAAATGGGAAAAAAGTATTTTTTTTTCAAAATTCAAAAGAGTATTTTAAGAGGTAATTCTTGAATTTTATTTAAAATGGGCGAAATGAATTTTTGCTGAAAATTCAAGATATTAAGGGGTTTAGCCTAGTATTTTTATTAAAATGGCAAAACTGAATATTTTGGTGAAAATGGTCAGCGGTAAGCCTGCTTTTTTGAAAATGGGCAAAATTGAATTTCATCTAAAAATTCAAACGGGTAAGGCGTTAGCCTGGTATTTTTATTAAAATGGTAAAAAATGAGTTTTTGCTGAAAATTCAAAATGGTAAGGGGATTGCCTGATATTTTTTGTAAAAATGAGCCAAAATATATTTTTGCTGAAAATTCAAAATGGCAAGGGGATAGCCTGATATTTTTGATAAAAATTAAAAGAAATGAATTTTTGCTGGAAATTCAAAAGGGAACGGGTAATCCTTGCATTTTCATTTAAAATGAGCGAAAATGAATTTTTGCTGAATATTAAGGGTCAGGGGTTAGGCTTGAATTTCTATAAAAATAGACAAAAATCAATTTTTATTCAAACTTGAAAAGGATAAGGGTTAAGCCTTGCATTTTTACTAGAAATTGACAAAAATGAATTTTGCCACAATTCAAAATGGTAAGGGGTTAGCCTTGCTTTTTAATTAAAATGGGAAAAAATATATTCTTGTTGAAAATTAAAAATTGTAATGGTAAGCCTTGTATTTTTATTTAAAATGAGCGAAAATGAAATTTTGCTGAAAAATGAAAATGGCAAGGGGTTAGCCTTGTGTTTTAAATAAAATGGACAAAAATGATTTTTTTGCTGAAAATTGAAAATGATAAGGGGTAAGCCTTGCATTTTTATTTAAAATGAGCGAAAATGAATTTTTGCTGAAAAATGAAAATGGTAAGGGGTTAGCCTTGTATTTTTAATAAAATGGACAAAAATGAATTTTTGCTGAAAATTGAAAATGATAAGGGGTAAGCCTTGCATTATTTAAACTGAGCGAAAATGAATTTTTGCTGAAAAATGAAAATGGTAAGGGGTTAGCCTTGTATTTTTTAAAAAATGTACAAAAATGATTTTTTTTGCTGAAAAATGAAAATGGTAAGGGGTTAGCCTTGTATTTTTATTAAAATGGAAAAAAATGATTTTTTTGCTGAAAAATTGAAAATGGTAAGGGGTAAGCCTTGCAATTTTTTTAAAAATAAGCGAAAATGACTTTTTGCCGAAAAATGGTAAGGGGTTAACCTTGTATCTATAATAAAATGGACAAAACTGATTTTTTGCTGAAAAATGAAAATGGTAAGGGGTTAGCCTTGTATTTTTAATAAAATGGACAAAAATGAATTTTTTTTGCTGAAAATGAAAATGGTAAGGGGTTAGCCTTGTATTTTTATTAAAATGGAAAAAAATGATTTTTTTTGTTGAAAACTTGAAAATGGTAAGGGGTAAGCCTTGTATTTTTAATAAAATGGACAAAAATGAATTTTTTTTGCTGAAAATGAAAATGGTAAGGGGTTAGCCTTGTATTTTTATTAAAATGGAAAAAAATGATTTTTTTTGTTGAAAACTTGAAAATGGTAAGGGGTAAGCCTTGTATTTTTAATAAAATGGACAAAAATGAATTTTTGCTGAAAATTGAAAATGATAAGGGGTTAACCTTGCATTTTTATTTAAACTGAGCGAAAATGAATTTTTGCTGAAAAATGAAAAGGGTAAGGGTTAGCCTTGTATTTTTTAAAAAAATGGACAAAAATGTTTTTTTTGTTGAAAAATGAAAATGGTAAGGGGTTAGCCTTGTATTTTTATTAAAATGGGAAAAAATGTTTTTTTTGGCTTAAATAGTGAGAATGGTAAGGGGTAAACCTTGCACTTTTATTTAAAATAAGCGAAAATGAATTTTTGCTGAAAAATGAAAATGGCAAGGGGTTAGTCTTGTGTTTTTATTAAAATGGAAAAAAATGTTTTTTTTTGCTTAAATAGTGAAAATGGTAAGGGGTAAACCTTGCACTTTTATTTAAAATAAGCGAAAATGAATTTTTGCTGAAAAATGAAAATGGCAAGGGGTTAGCCTTGTGTTTTTAATAAAATGGAAAAAAATGAATTTTTGTTTAAAATTGAAAATAAGGGGTAAGCCTTGCATTTTATTTAAAATGGGTGAAAAATGAATTTTTGCTGAAAAATGAAAAGGGTAAGGGGTAAGCCTTGTATTTTTAATAAAGTGGACAAAAATGATTTTTT